>NC_064825.1:71749479-71966979 GCF_024166365.1 Elephas maximus indicus
GTTTAGCTGCCCTTTCCTTATCTCCACCTTGGTGCTCTGCTGGACATGTGGTGCTGACCATTCACTCTCTACCTCCACATTCCTTCAAGTCTCTGTTTTTAGTCTCCACAACCACCACTGATAAATGCTGTTGAAAGAAGGTAGATGAAAAGAGAGGGGGAGGAATGGAGAAAAGAATATGAATAATCACAAAGGAAATATTTGAGATAAAAAAGAAAGATGCTCTACTAATAAAAAATAATACATGGCTAATGTTTATTGAGTACATAAACATTGTTATGCTTATGTTCATTGTTATGCTTCACGGTAACTTATTCAATCTCAAAGCAACTCCACAATGGAGCTTCTAACTTATTCCAATTTTCAGATGAGCTGTGTGAAACTTAAAGGTGGTTCAGCCACTTGGCTATGATTATAATGCAAGTAAGCTGTACAGAAGAGATTCAAACTGGTCCTGTCTGACTCTAAATTCCATGTTTTTAATTTTTATACTCTATTTCCTTCCAATGATATCACTTACTGAACTTTAACTATGGCCCAAGAACTATACTAGCTGCTATATATAAACCAAAAAACCAAACCTGTTGCAGTCAAGTCGATTCTGACTCATAGCAACCCTATAGGACAGAGCAGAACTGCCCCATATGGTTTCTAAGGGGCACCTGGTGGATTCGAACTGCCAACCTCTTGGTTAGCAGCCATAGCTCTTAACCACTATGCCACCAGCTGCTATATATAGATGAGCTCTAAGAATAACTTGAAAAAGTAGGTATCACAGTACCCATTTTACAGATGAGAAAACTGAGATCACAAAGCCAATAAAGGACAGCACCAGAGCTTTAACCCTAACTTTTTTTGGCTGTTCTCTTTCCACTACATTATGATGTGCATATTCCCATTCACTACTCCTATCTCTCCTGTGAGACCCTTCCCCATCTCTACATTCCAGATTGCACCTTCAAGGCTCTGCTAAAATTTCATCTCCTCCAGAAGACTTTCAGCAACATATCAGGCTACCATTACATGCCTATTGTAATTATTTCTGTAACATTCATTTAGCTTGATTAAGACAACTTTGTATTTATGAGTTTCCCATTTTATCTGTTTATGTTCTATGTCCCTAATCAGCCAATCCAGGAAATGCTCCTCAGCCAGGTTCCTCAGGCATTTTGTACCATCCAAATATATTTACATTACCCTTAACTGAGCCTCTAAAGGAGAGCAAACATTGTGTCATCATATTTTGTATCCCCAAGACAGATGCCAGAATTCTGAGCATATTAAAGGTACCTAATAAATGATGTGTTGATTGATGCCAGTAAAGTCTAATATCAGGAAGTATTCAATAGTAACAATAACAGCTAACTCCTATGTAGCACTTCCTATATACCACACAGTTCTACATTACATCTATGTATATTGAATATATTCAATCAAATATATATACATATGCATATATTACATATATATTGAATATATATATATATATATATTCGATCCTCACAACAACTGATGGCGTAAGTACTATTATCCCGATTTTACAAAGGAAACTGAGGAACAAAGAGGTTAACTGACTTGTTCAAGGTCACACCATTGGTGCGCACATATACTGGCACACACATGAAGTGGCAGAATCAGGATCCTAGCCTATACAGTCTCACTCCAGAGTCTGCACTCCTTGACTACTTTACAATACTGCCTTCACTCAGTAAATGTTGTTCTAAAATTAAGCAACTGTCACACCTTAAAAATTTACAAACCTCACATACAACTTCTGCTCTTTGGAAGAGATACGGAAAGAAGAGTCTCTCTGCATACAGAAGAAAACCTAAGTAGCAGGTACAAAACTACTGGGAAAAATAAGAGCAAAGAAAATTGAGAAGTACTTTTCTTAAAAAAAAAAAAAAAGTGTACCAACTAGTGCCATTTTAGCACAAGGTTTCTGTGACTTAAAAAGCATCCATGCCCACTTCCTCTCACTAATACACCAAATTGTATAGCATACTCAAAATGAACAATCGCTGTTAGCAAAGGCCCTGCAACTCTACACCAGAATCATGTAATCCTGAGCCAGTGAAATGCAGCCACCTCTGGACTGACATACACCAGCTGTTTAAGGCCTCAGAAAAATGGCCTGATGGCGATCCCAAAGAAAATCTGGAAATCAGAATGTTAATTTCCAAATCCTTTAAACTCGAATAAGTTGTAAAAGTCAGGGAGAAAAACACAAAATACATCTCTACTTTTCAAAAGCAACAAGAAATTCTTGATAATTTAGAGATGATGGGAAGTAGGGGTATGTCATGTGTGCTCGCATATAATTCATAATTTACAATTTGTAAGGCCTTTTCCTGTACATTCATAGCGGTTAAGAGCTTGGCTGCTAACCAAAAGGTCAGCAGTTTGAATCCACCAGCCGATCCTTGGAAACCCTATGGGGCAGTTCTACTCCGTCCTATAGGGTTGCTACAAATCAGAATCGACTCAATGGCAAAGGGTTTGGTTTTTCTGTTTTGTTTTGTTTGTTTTCCCTGTACATTACTTCTTTAATTCTTACAGTAGTTTGGTGAAATCAGTAATATTAGCACCTCTGTTTTACAAATAAGGCTCTGAGAAGATAACTAGTTATTTAACTTGTTGTTGTCATTGTTGTTGTTACGTGCCATCCAGTCGGTTCTGACCCATAGCGACCCTATGCACAACAGAACGAAACGCTGCCCGGTCCTGAGCCATCCTTACAATCATTGTTATGCTTGAGCCCATTGTTGCAGCCACTGTGTCAGTCCACCTCATTGAGGGTCTTCCTCTTTTCCGTGGACCCTGTACTCCGCCAAGCATGATGTCCTTCTCCAGGGACTGATCCCTCCTGACAACATGTCCAAAGTATGTAAGCCAAAGTCTCGCCATCTTTAACTAGGAAGTGGTAAAGCCAGGACTAAAATCCAGGTACTCTAAAGCCAAGTGCCTTCCTTTTTATCATGTGACTTTTCTTCAAGAAAAAGAGTCTTTTCTTGAAGAGACTCTTCTGTTATAGAGAAGAATAAATTAGCACTGATGGTAAAATAGACACTGGATGAAGCATAGAGTGACAGGGCTCATCTCTCTCTGCTCTTTCAAGGAATCCACATCTGCCCTTTAAGAGTAAAATAAGAAACAGCCCTCCTGGTTGTTTCTCTTCCACCTGTTCCTCAAATGGACTCCTCCCCTCCCTGGGACCTGTAACATAGTACCACCACAGTGGTGTCACAGACATCATGGAAAACAGGGTCTACATCTCTATTTAGAGAAAATGCCAAAGGAAAAGTCTGAGAAAATCTACACCTTGAAAACAAACCAATTTTCTCCTAAGGCACAGCAAAATAATTCCCCAGAGGAAAGAAAAACATAGTATGATTATATAGAAGCATTGATTATGCACATTCTGTATGTACAGTGGGGGAAATAGGGGAGCTAGAGTCTGAAAAAGAAAAATGAAAGAGCAGGCAAGACTATCTAGAGTGTGTTCTGACAGTGTCCTAGCATATACACCTAGCATATAATACTACTGGCATAGTAGAATACCCAACAAATTAACTATAAGGAATTGTTATTTTTCAAATCTGATTTTTCTTCCTCCTTGAAATCCCTCCATTCCAATTGTACTAGAGAATTTTTAACAGCTTCTAAACTAAGACCCTGGCCTAAAAGATTCCAGAAGACTCTGTGACCTTGGCAAGCTGTTAAAACTCTTTAAGCCTCAACTTTCTCATCTGT
Organism: Elephas maximus indicus; assembly: GCF_024166365.1. Classification (NCBI taxonomy): domain Eukaryota; kingdom Metazoa; phylum Chordata; class Mammalia; order Proboscidea; family Elephantidae; genus Elephas; species Elephas maximus. The sequence continues at coordinate 71,753,233 of NC_064825.1, forward strand.
AAAATTAGGATAATACCATTGGAAACTGCAGTGATGAGTAACAATTACATAGCAACAATCATGAAGATGGCACAGGACCGGGCATCGATGGCAACTAACGACAGCCACACAGACACACACACATCTTGTATGACATAAAATGGTAGTTAGAGTTAGCATTATTATAATTTTCCTCTTCTTTTCTAGAAAGTTTAGAACTTCAAGATTCTATCTACCATTCCCGTCATGTGAACAGCTGAAGCATCTGTTTTGTCAAGCAGTCAAATCTGATTTAAAAAGAAGCACTACCACCAGCACCCACAGTATTATTGATGAACATATTGAAGCAAAAAATTTAGATGCGAATTCACCTTAGCATATTAGCAACTGGGCTAGAGTTGAGGAGGCAGTTCTATCAATGAGTATTTTCTCAGTCACCCAGGCGAACTGCTGTGCTTATTTCAAATCCAGTGAGGCTTTCTTTGTGACTGTGAATTGGTAGATTGTTGGCTGCATTTCTGTCTTCTGTGAAATGCCAAATATACGGAAATCTCAGTCACCAGGTTAGACATTCATTTTGACAATATATTATGCTGCTTGGTATCATGTTGCCATCCTATTGATGATGATCATGACTTTTTATGCCTTTATTTTATTCTTCGGTTTCAACAAGAAGAAAAGGAAAAAGCCCTTAGACTAATGAATTCAGAGTCCTTTCAGACGCAGTGCTGCTTCTCTTCTATGAGATCAGGAAAAGGATATATTTCTGATTGCAGACATATGTGGTACAGACATGAGATTACAGCTTTAAGCTTAAAAGGAAAATATAACAATCTACTCACTGTTTACACTTTAGCCCAAAGCGCAGCTGGAAATCACAACCACCCATATGCTGAACAAGTGGTCATGACTTTATTAATAAAGCCAAGTATTAACAAATAAGATTCTGGGAATGGTACAGTGAGGGGCAGGAGTGTCTTACTCTAGGCCTCTCTAAGTATTAGGCATAGGGCCCAGGCTATTGTTGAAAATGTCCTTTGGGATTAGGCTCTTCTCTCTGTCAGGATTTCATCTGCCATCTTTCATATTTCCCAGTCCTCCCATACAGTGTTTAATCAGCTGCTAAGGACTGGTTAGAAAGGATTCCCTACTCTTCTTGCATCCTAATATCCTATGAAGGACTGGTTAGAAAGAATTCCCTATTCTTCTTGCATCCTAATATCCTGAGAAGGTAGCAAATTATAAAATTATCTACATAAATTAAATTGTACATATTGAAATGCTTTGTTTATAGTAAATAACTATTTCAAGTAGAGAAAGAGACACAAAAAATATCTCATTTAATTCTTCTAAGTTTATGACAGTATAAGTAATATCATCCCCAATTTACAGGCGAGAAACTGATTATGAGAAAGGCTTAAGGACACTGTAAGTATACTCCAAGACTAAGATTATATCCAGGTCTAAATCCCATGCTTTCACTATTCAATGGCAGCCATAGAGAAAAAATTACTTGATAGGACATGGCATATCACAATCATACCCACTCCTCATTTAACGACATGATTAGGTTCCGGAGACCAGGTCATTATGCAAAAATCAGCGTTATGTGAAAACAGAGGATGATCACATTAGATCACAAAATAGAGGATGACTACATCATTACATAGCTACCAAATTACATTATTACATACCTGCCAAATTACATCATTTCATAACTGCCAAACCACTGAGAATCATGACCCAGCCAAGGAGAAACATAATCTTAACCATCACAGCCAGCATTACTCTTGCCTCACACCTCGGTGTTCATTACTGCTAGATGTACATCATTAATGTGCAAGACAGTCGGATAGTAGATTTTTTACTATTGTGGTAAATCCAAAATGTCGAATAAGGAGATAGTCGGTGACTGAGGAGTTGAGATGAATACAAATTTAGTAGGAAAATGTACTACTCAAAATGAATCACGGACTGAAGCACTTCTAGTGCCGATTAGTGTTACAATTTACAAGTTTTCTATCTGGTTCTTTCCTTTCTCTTCTATAGCTAACAAAATGTCAGTTCTCAGATTTGTAACCCAAACACAAAACTCACAGGACAAGCGTGATTTTTTTTATCTGCGTCAAAATAAAACCATTAAGCCATCTACAAGCCTTCATCAAGGTGAGCTAGCTCTACTGTGTCTGCAGAAACTAAATAATCTACAATTCTTTTGTAAGGTGTTAGTGGTTCGGTGGCAGAATTCTTGCCTTCCAATGCAGGAGACTCAGATTTGATTCTGGACAATGCACCTCATGTGCAGCCACTCACCTGTTGGCGGAGGCTTGCATGTTGCTATGATTCTGTACAGGTTTCAATGGAGCTTCCAGACTAAGATGGACTAGGAAGAAAGGCCTAGTGATCTACTTCCAAAAAGCAGCCAATGAAAACCCTATGGATCAAAACAGATGGCACAGGGCCAGGAATTGTTTCATTCCATTGTGCATGAGGTCACCGTGAGTCATGAGCCAACTTAACAGCAGCTAACAACAACAAAACTCTTTTAAAGATGACATCAGATCTTTGCTAGAATACCTAGTTTATCCCCCCTCCAAAAAAAAAAAAAAGTCCCAGTAAAACCAGTTGCCATCAAGTCAATTCCAACTCATAGTGACCCCATGTGCTCCACAAGACTTTTTGAAAATAGATCACCAGGCTTTTCTCCTGAAGCACCTCTGGGTGGACTCAAACTTCCAACCTTTTGGTTAGCAGCCTAGCACATTAACCAGTTTATCCAACGTGAAGGTTATTCAAACGTAATAAGTAGAGAGGTGAAATCTAAACCTGCCATCTACCTCCTCAGACTACATTTAAGGTATAGTTTGGATTTAGCTGAAGCACATTTTGTTTATCTGTGTTCTGCACTTGGTTTTGCCTTGTTTCTGAAACAGAAGTGAGATTCCTTACTTGGGGTACATTATCTTTTTAACTGGAATTATCACTTTCAGGCTAAATAACCCCTCAGTGGGCCCAAGATGAGGACTATATTCAGGAAAACAAGAGCAGAATAGAGAACAATGTTCTAAGGGCACTCTCTCTGACCATACGGATCTAGAAGAGACAGCATGCTCTCTACTGAGATCCCTAATGATACCACTGGTAGCCCAAGCCATTGACACAGTCAGGACACAGAATATAACCACATTTTCTCCCTTGGGGCTTATGATAAAGAACTAGCTCCCAAACCACAGACAGTAATGTGTAACTACAGCACTAGGCAAAAGGAAGGGAGAGAGCAGCCCAAGAGAAGTGAGAGATTTACCTCAGATAACTCTCCCAAACAATTATAAATCACCCTGTAATCCAGTTTTCAACCTCACCCTCAGCTGAGACACATTACAAAATGAGATGAATGATTAACAAATTCGAGGGGCTTATAGCCACAAAAATTTGAGCAGAAAAGTCAAATGACCAAATTTCCAGTGGACTAAACACTGATACCATAAAGAGAAGCTCTTTTCTAGTACCTCACAGATACATACATACATGAACATAAAGCCCATGCACATGCAAAAAATAACTTCTAGAAAATATTAAAGCTAATACAGTATTCTTATAGCTGCCTATTGGCCACAAAATTCTCCTTAACTAGAACTTCTATTACGTTTTGTAAATTGTAGCAGGCAACAGACATACAGCAAAAAGACTTCTAAACATTAGACAATTGCTACAAACTGCAAGTTCCTAAGGAACCCTGGTGGAGCATTGATTAAAGTGCTCAGCTGCTAACTGAACAGTCATCGGTTCAAACCCACCAGCTGCTCTGCAGGAGAAAGATGTGGCAGTCTACTTCCATAAAGATTTACAGCCTTGGAAACCTCATAGGGTCCCAATGAATCAGAATCAACTCTAACGGCAGTGGGGTTTTAAAACTATTCTAAGGAGTCTTGGTAGTGCAATGGTTAAGCACTTGGCTGCTAACCAAAACGGTGGTGGTTCGAACTCACCAGCTGCTGCAAGGGAGAAACATGTGGCAGTCTGCTTCCATAAAGATTACAAGCTTGGAAATCCAGTGGAGCAGTTCTACTCTGTCCTAGAGGGTTGCTATTAGTCAAGAGTTGAATTGACGGCAATGGGGGGGAAAATATTCTGTGTGATACTATAACGGTGGGTACATGGCATGATGCATCTACCAAAACCCATAGAACTATACGGCACAAAGAGTGCACCCTGATGTAAACTTTGAATCTTAGTTGATAAGAATATATTAGTATTGGTTCATCAATTTTAACAAATCTACCACACTGATGTAAGATGTTAATTAACAGGGGAAACTACAGGGGAGGGCTGAAAAGGAGTATATGGGGATTCTCTGTATTTTCTGCACAATTTTTCTGTAAACCTAAAAATGTTCCAAGAAAATTAAGTCCATTAATTAAAATTTTTTAAAAAGTGATGTCCCACTGTTCATACCTTATAAAATCTTCCACATCCATTCTTTCCCATTTCTCCTGCTACTACCAATAAATGAAGTCCTTATATCTTCATTATTATATTATAAATAATATGACATATTATACCCATTGCCATCGAGTCAATTACAACTCATACTGACCCTACAGGAGAGAGGAGAACTGTCCACAGGGTTTCCAAAAAGGTGGTGGATTCGAACAGCCGGCCTTTCGGTTAGCAGCCAAGCTCAGCCACTACACCACCAGGGTTTCCATGACATATATGTGTGTGTGTGTGTGTGTGTGTGTGTGTATACACATATATGTATACATATGTGTGTACATATGTATATAACTCAGTGCACATATATATGTGTATATGTGTGTGTGTGTGTGTATACACACACATAAAATAATGCCTGGACTATCATAATAATCTCCTAAACATGTTCTCTAACTTTAGGATTTTCCCTCCCCCCAAAACTTTTCAGCACACCACTGCTAGGTTAAACATCCTAAAATAATCTCAAAAAACTTTCCATGGTTCTCCTTAGACCAGCAATCAGGACCTTTCAAAATCTGGTCTCAACTTACTTTTACAATCTCATCTCCCTATACAAAATCCTCTCCTGTCAAACTGACCCACTCTCAATTTCTCAAATGCAGTCAGGCAACGGAAAGGGAATGCAGGCAGCCACTGACTTACAACAGGGTTCTGTTCTGATGACTCCATCATAAGTCGATTCTGACGTAAGTTGAATACCTCTTTTTTTTTTTAGTTTTCATAGCCTGCTATACAGCAGTGTTTTGAACAGTAAATCATAACACTGAACATCTGCGAGTGAACATCTGAGAATGATAACGTCAGCAAATTACAAGCTGCACCACTGTGTGTTGAACATATTACTAACAATAAGATGAACCAAAAAAAAAAACGGTCCTAAGTGTGATTAATCATAACTTGAATACATAAGTCGGGAACTACCTGTATTCAACAAAGCACAATTAGAAGGCAGTCTCTCATAGACAGAGGGTAGATCAAGAACCGTATTTTTATGCAAATAATGCACACCTTCTACATTTGTTTGCCAACAGCACCCTTCCCACACAAGTTATTTGTAAGCCCACTATGCTAATTTTTCTTTTTTTTTTTTTTTTAACAGCAACATGTAAAAAATTTGGCATAGCAGGGCTTATGAAAATACCTTGTGGGGGGAGGACATGGCTGGCAAACAAACGCAGAAGGCACACGTTATTTGTATAAAGATTATTATAAGAATTTAGAGTTAGCATCGGTAGTATAGTGGTGCACAGAGCTGCGTTCTAAGTAGTTGACCTGGGTTCAATTCCCAGCCAACACAGTTCTTCCTATTTCCCCTGGATGCTCTTTTAACTCAGTACTTAAGTCAATCCTGAGGTTCACCCTTCAGCCAAAGATTAGACAGGCCCAAAAAAAAAAAAACAGTAACACACTTAGCTCACCCATGAATACAAGACTAAATGGGCACACCAGCCCAGGGGCAAGGACAAGAAGGCAGGTGGGGACAGGAAAGCTGGACAAATGGAAATGGGGAACCCAAGGTCGAGAAGGGGAGAGCGTTGACACATTGTCACGTTGGCAACCAATGTCACAAAACAATAAATGTATTGTTTAATAAGAAACTAATTTGCTCTGTAAATCTTCATCTAAAGCACAATTAAAAAAAAAAAAAGAATTTGGGACTTTATTTCAAGTATAATGGAAAACCATAGGAAAACATGGAAGGGATATGATCTAAATTATGCTTTAAAACAGGGGTTGGCAAACATTTTCTATGAAGGTCCAGATAAACACTGCAAGCTTTGCAGGCTATATGGTTTACACTGAAACCACTCAACTCTGACAGAAAGCAGCCATTAAAAAACCCAGTGCCATAGAGTCGATTCCGACTCATAGCAGCCCTATAGGACAGAGTAGAACTGCCCCATAGAGTTTCCAAGGAGCGCCTGGCGGATTCAAACTGCTGACCCTTTGGTTAGCAGCCGTAGCACTTAACCACTACACCACCAGGGTTTCCAAAGCACCCACAGACAATAGTAAACGAACGGGTGTGGCTACATTCCAATAAAACTTTATTTATAAAAGCAGCCTGCAGGCTGGATTTTACCTGAGTGTCATAGCTTGCTGATACCAGCTTTAAATGATTACTCCGGTTATATTGTGGAGAATGTATTGTGTAGGAGAGCAGGAGTGAAGTAAGACCAGTTAGATGCTAACTTGCTACTGTGGAAACCCTTGCAAGAGATGATACTGGCTTGGACAAGAGTGGTAGTATTATACACATGTTGAGAAGAAGAATATATTAAAAGCACTCTTTGACAATCATAACTTTGTCCCATGTATTATGTCTTAACTTACGAGCTACACTAGAAACATCTTGAAGGTAGAAACTTTCTGTTTGTTTTTATATTGTTTTATACTTCATGGGTCTAAGTGCCTAGCTCATTCCTTGCAGTATGTATTCAATAAATTTTTTTAAATGGAAAATATCAATATATTCAGTGAGTATTTTCTGACTGATTAAAAATCTCAAAACCCTTTAATGGTTCTCCATTTCTCCCAGAGTAAAAGCCAAAGTCTTATGTATCCGACATTATTTCCCGCTGTTCTCTCCATTACTCACTCCAACCCAGTCACATTGGCCTTCTTGCTATTCCTTGAAAATATCAAGCATGCTCCCTTCTTCGGGGCTTTGCATTGACTATTCCCTCTGTCGAAAAACATTCTCCCCTCCTTCCACCCAGTCCCTTACCTTCTTCAAGTCTTTCTTCAAATGCCATTTTCTCAAAGAATCCTACTCTGATCATCCAATTTAAAATTGCTCCCTTGTACTATCAATTCCTCTTTAAACTGCTCTTTATTTTTTTCTTATGTAACTTACTGACTCATGTTAATTGTTGTCCATATCCACCCCTCTATAAGCTCCGTGAGACATGGAATTATTTGTCTATTTTATTCACTAATACATCTTAGGTGCACGAACAGTGCCTACCTGCAACACAATGGATGCTCAATAAACATTTGCTGAATGAACAAACTGACCACCTCTTGTTTGGAAACATAAAAAGAGCTAAAAAGTCTTGAAAACAAAATAATTTCTAAAATTAGTCACTCTTTGTCTTACTCAGCACCAAAATGTTATGTTCTATTTATCATCAACAAGTAACCAAGTACTCTGGCTTAAAATGTAAAGTATTCCACTTTACTGAGAATTTCAATGGAACAAGGTCTCAGAATTTTACCCATATCACATCTTAACATTCACAGCACATGTGCCAGTTATTATTGTCTCTTGAACTCTAGATCACCTTTTAATTCTCTGTTCTTTTATTGTGGGGTACTACATTTTCCAGTCTCCCTTGTCAGCTGGCTTTCTGTTAGATTCTAGCAAAGAGAGGAACTAGTAGGAGATTAGAAGGCAGGGGTAGGGAAGAAGACACTTACTTCCTTTTTCTAGCTCCTGTCAGCATCCTTCCACTGGTAGGTGACACTTATGGCTCCAACCTCTAGCTCCCCTTACCAGCAGCCTAACCACCTCAAAATAAAACCAAAACCACAACCTTGCTTGCTGGAAGTGAAGAGGACTTGAAGCACTTACTGATGAAGAACAAAGACTACAGCCTTCAGTATGGATTACACCTCAACATAAAGACAACAAAAATCCTCACAACTGGACCAATAAGCAATGTTATAATAAATGGAGAAAAGATTGAAGTTGTCAAGGATTTCATTTTACTTGGATCCACAATCAACGCCAATAGAAAGAGCAGTCAAGAAATCAAACGATGCATTGCATTGGGCAAGTATACTGCAAAAGATCTCTTTAAAGTGTTAAAAAGCAAAGATGTCACTTAAAGGAATAAGGTGCACCTCACCCAAGCCATGGTATATTCAATCGTCTCATTTGCATATGAAAGCTGGACAATGAATAAGGAACACCAAAGAACTGATGCCTTTGAATTATGGTGTTGGCAAAGAATATTGAACATACCATGGACTGCCAGAAGAACGAACAATCTGTCTTGGAAGAAGTACAACCAGAATGGTCATTAGAAGCAAGGATGGTGAGGCTTTGTCTCACCTACTTTGGACATGTTATAGGGAGGGACCAGTCCCTGGAGAAGGACATCATGCTTGGTAGAGAGTCATCAAAAAAGAGGAAGACCTTCAACGAGATGGGCTGACACAGGAGCTGTGACAATGAGCTCAAGCATAAGAACAACTGCAAGGATGACACTGGACTGGGCAGTGTTTCGTTCTGTTGTATATAGGGTTGCTATGAGTCAGAACCGACTTGATGGCATGTAACAAAACCAACAACCTCCTCACTGATACCAGCATCACCTGGTCACACGCTTCTCAATGATTACAGCATAAGCCATGCCATGTCCCTTTCAGTGGTCTGAGCACAGTAACATAGCAAACCCCTGCCTCCCAGAGGTCCAAGACCTGGTCAAAGGCTTTTCCAAGATCCTAGGTTCAGGTCACTCAACTTCTTCCTTTATGTTCCACCAGCCCTAAGGTGGAACAGCTCCCTTTTTTTGCTTTTTCAGCCTTCAAATACCTGTGTAACGAAGTCACTCAATTAAATCCCTTCTATTTGAACTGCTTTTAATTTTTTTTGTTGTTGTTGTTCTTCTGAGTGGGTGCGATGGTGCTTGATACAGTATAATATTTCAAGCAGACCAAAAGACTGACAAGAGAATGAATTTATATTTTCCTCACTCAGAATTAAATGTAATTCAGAATTTTGGATATTACTTTCATCAAAGAATGAGAAAACAGGTCTTCCAAATGGAATAAAGGATTGACATCTATAAGTACTATGTTCATATCTGTACACACTCATAGAATTGTAAATTTTTATCTCCAGCCCACTCCAGTCCTTACTGCACATCTCCATTTGGATGCCTAACAGGAATCTCAAACTTAACATGTCAAAATCTGAGCTCCTGATAGTCCCTCCAACATTTTCCCCATCTCACTAATGGCAATTCCATCCTTAAAGTTTCTTAGGCCAGAATCCTGGGGTCATCCTTGAGTCCTCTCTTTCTCTCATCCTCCACATTTAATGTCAGAAAGTCTTGTTAGTTCCTAATTCAAAATATATTTGAAATATAACCATGTCTCATCATCTCCACTGCTACCCCAAGCCACCAATAACTCTGACCTGAATTATTACAATAGCTTCTTAAATGTCACTCTGCTTCCACTCTTGTGTCCCTGAAATCTATTCTCAGCAACAGCCAGAGTGATCCTCTTAAAACATAAATCAGATCATATCACTCCTCTGTTCAAAAATCTCCAATGGCTTCCCATCCCACACAGAGTAAAAGCCCAAATCCTTAAAAAGACCTACAAAATGCTACATGATCTGGCCCATGTTATTGGCCTGGCTTAATCTCCTGTTATTTTCTCCTTCACTCACCTGCCTCCAGCCACTCTCGTCTTGCCTCTGTTCATTCAACATGCCAGGCACATTTCTACTCTAGAGTCTTTGCTTTGGCTGCTCCCTCTGTTCCTCCACTAGAATACAAGCTCCTTGGGGGCAGAAATTTCTCTTTTGTTCATTGTTGTATTGCTAATGTCCCGATAGTGGCCCGGCATATAGTAGGTGCTCAGTAAGACTTTTTTGGATAAATGAATATATACACATTGGAATACCGTGGGTGTATATATATAGATATATATATACAATCTTGACTGTATTTAAAACTATTACAAACTAATATTGTAGTAAGTACTAAACCAAAACTATTTATTCTTGTTCACCCAAATCTCAAATTGCATTTATAATCCTACCACAAGCCATCTAGCACAGTGTTTAAGAGCAAGCATGCCTGGTTTTGAACTATAGCTCCAGCACCTACGAGCTCTGAGACCCTGGCCAAGTTACTTGACCTCTGTGCCTCAGTTTCCTCGTTTGTAAAATGGTAACAATAAGAAGAAAACCTAGCTCACAAAAATGAACTAAAGAATTAAATCATATAATACATTTAAAGCACTTTAGCATGTGACTCATAGAAAATAACTCAATATGTTAGCTAGTACTACTATTACAGAGGGCTCTTTATATTTGATGAATGACAAATAAAACCCCCCAAACTCAGCAAACTGCCTTAGTTTATTTAGATTAGATTGCAAACTTGCTGGAAGCAAAAATCATATTTTATACTTCTTTTCTATCTCACTTAGTACTGAACATATAATATTAATTTAGTAAATATTTGGTAAATTGATTGTGATACATAGATTATTAAGCTTATATTTTTATGCAAATAACATGCATCATCTACGTTCATTTGCCAACTGCACCCTTCTGCCATGAAGTATTTTTGTAAGCTCCACTATTTTACATGTTGCTCTGAAAAAAAATTAGCATAGCATGCTCATGAAAATATCTCATGGCGGGAGGGCATGGTTGGCAAACAAACACAGAAGGAGCATGTTATTTCTTAAAAATACGACACTAAAAATATAGATTACAAAAGCCAAGTTACTAAAGATGACCAGAATAAAAAACATGGAACAATAATAACAAATTCGTCAGTTCTGACTCTTCACCTTGTAATACTAAAGACTTTTTAATTGTATAAGAGAGATGTAGAAGGATTTTCTAGAAGAACCATGAATAATGATAATGACATAGGAAGAGAAGGCAAAAGGAAAGGAAATATAGAGACAGGTGGCAGGCTTTAAAATTGAGGAGCCAACAATCATAATGGAGAACAGAGTTCTAACAAAGTCTTCAGTTGAGAGCTAAGAGTAGGACTTTGTTGGAAAGCATACGTCTCCAAAAGGCTCAGTGAAGAGCCCAGTTGAGTGAGGGCAATAAAAAGTCCAAAAAAAGTATGGTATTGACCACTGATTGTAAGAATCTGAAATACTGTTCTTTCACAGGAGCAGAATTGCACAAAAATTAAAATAAAAGCAAAGTAATGGCAGAATAAAATCATTATTAACCACTTTTGTAACATTCATGGACAGAAAACAGCCCGTATAGATTAGTAAATTTAACATCACTTTTTTAGAATATCTGGCTGGAATAACTGGAACTAAGAGATACTTAGAAAAAAAATTAAAGTTCTAATATATAAATATGCCTTTCATTACTACAAACCTCCTACCTATCCTCTTGAAGACAACTCTTTTTCTTTTCCTGAAGCAATAAAAGCTCACATTAGTTAATGTTAACTGTTCAGAACTTGCCATGGTCCTATGACCCAACCACTTTCAATTCTTTACAAATCTGATGTCATAGTGTGCATATTTATTCATCAAGAACAGAAGGGAAGGAAAAATGCAATGGTACAGAGTGTATTCACAGTAGTATGTTAGTATGTGAATGTATACACATCTATGACCACCAGTGCACAAAAAGAAATATAATTTCATCATAAAACCATAATTATTACACAAACTATATGAGCTTTGTGTCCTAACTTGTCTTCAGCATTCAGAATTAGAATTACAGCCACAAATGACAGCTTACAATGCACAGTTCTGTATTTCCACAAAATGTAGAGGAATAAATTCTAGACACATGACTAAAATAGAGATGTGTCAGTTGTTAATACAAGCAAATGTGCCTTTTTTAATTTCTGCCTTAACGTTTGAGGTCCCCTCCTTTAACTCACTCCTTCTTTTATACTTTGTTCACTTCCCTTTTGTCTAGCTTCCTTCTTTGGGTTATTCTTTCATGATCAAATAACCTTAGCCTCATACTCTATTAGATAGTTCTTGTTATCTACTACACCTTCTACTACTGCTCTGGAAATGATGAATTTTGCAAGTAAAGGATATGGCATCACACCTAAGAATCTAATTGAAGAGTTTCTCTAATTCCCAGAGGTACAGTCATACCCAGGCTTTACATGATTTTTATTGCAAGAGTTTATGGCTTTATGATTTACATGTGTTTAACTCAAGTAGGAAAGTATATGGCACATAAGTTAAACAAACATGATACATATATATATTCTATAAATTATTATAATATAACCTTGCTTTAAAAAAAAAAGAAAGAAATTTACTTACCTTCACTAACACAGGCTTCATCTGTCAGTTTGTCGTACTGTGGTGGGTTGCGTGTTGTCATGCTGTGGGAAGCTATGCCACCAGTATTTCAAATACCAGCAGGGTCACCCAAGGTGGACAGATTTCAGTGGAGCTTCCAGACTAAGACAGACTAGAAAGAAGGACCTGGTGATCTATTTCTAAAAAAATGGCCAGTGAAAACCTTATGAATAGTAGCGGAACGTTCGTCTGATAAAGTGCCAGAAGATAAACTCCTCAGAGGTTGGAAGGCACTCAAGATACGACTGGAGGAGAGGTGCCTCCCCAAAGAAGAGTCATTCTTTTTTTTAGCCAAAGTTTTTTATGACCTTGAGTATATCCTACCTGAATTTAGAGACCATCTCAAGAATAAATTTGACTCATTGGACACTAATGACTGAAGACCAAACAAGTTCTGTGGTGACATCAAGGACATCATACATGAAGAAAGCAAAAGATAATAAAAAACATAGGAAAGAAAGAAAAGACCAAACTGGATGTCAGAAGAGACTCTGACACTTACTCTTGAATGCTGAGCCCCTAAAGCAAATGGAAGAAATGATGAAGTAAAAGAGCTGAACAAAAAATTTCAAAAAGGAGGGGCTTCAGAAGACAAAGTATTATAATGAACTCTACCAAGACTTGGAGTTAGAAAACCAAAAGAGAAGAACACATTCAGCATTTCTCAAGCTGAAAGAACTGAAGAAAAAACTCAAGCCTTGAGTTGCATTATAAAGGATTCTGTGGGCAAAATGTCGAACGACAAAGGAAGCATCAAAAGATGGAAGGGATACAAACAGTCACTGTGCCAAAAAGAAACAGTCGGTGTTCAACTATTTCAGGAAGAAGAAGTCCAAGCTGCACTGAAGGCACTGATGAAAAACAAGGAATTGATGGAATACCACTTGAGATGTTTCAACACATGAATGCAATGCTGGAAGCGTTCACTCATCTATGCCAAGAAATTTGGAAGATAACTACCTGGCCGCTGACTGGAAGACATCCATATTTGTGCCCATTCCAAAGAAGGGTGATCCAAGAGAATATGGAAATTATCAAACAATATCATTAATATCCCATGCAAGTAAAATTATGCTGAAGATAATTCAAAAATGATTGCAGCAGTATATTGGCAGGGAACCACAAGAAACTCAAGCCAGATTGAGAACAGGACATGGAATGAGAGATATCACTGGTGATGTCAGATGGGTCTTGGCTGAAGGCAGAGAATACCAGAAAGATGTTTACCTGTGTTTTAGTGACTATGCAAAGACATTCAACTGTGTGGATCATAACAAATTAAGAATAACGTTGCAAAGAATGTGAACTCCAAAACACTTAATCTCGCTCATGTAGAGCCTATACATAGACAAAGAGGCAGTCTTTTAAACAGAACAAAGGGATACTGTGTGGTTTAAAATCAGGAAAGGTGTGTGTAAGTGTTGTATTCTTTCACCGTAATTATTCAATCTGTATGCTGAGCAAATAATCAGAGAAGCTGGACTATATGAAGAAGAATGCGGCATCAGGATTGGAAGCTGACTCATTCACAACCTTCGATACGCAGATAAAACAACCTTACTTGCTGAAAGTAAAGAGGACTTGAAGCACTTCCTAATGAAGATCAAAGACTACAACCTTTAGTGTGGCTTATACCTCAACATAAAGAAAACAAAGATCCTCACAACTGGACCACTAAACAACATCATGATAAACAGAGAAAATATCGAGATTGTTAAGGATTTCACTTTACTTGGATCCACAATCAACACCTATGGAAGCAGCTGTCAAGAAAACAAACAACTTTTTGCATTGGGCAAATCTGCTGCAAAGACCTCTTTAAAGTGCTGAAAAGCAAAGATACCACTTTGAGGACTAAGGTGCACCTGATCCAAGCCATGGTATCTTCCATCACCTTATGTGCATGCAAAAGCTGGACAATAAATAAGAAGACTGAAGAGGAACTGATGCCTTTGAATTATGGTATTGGTGAAGAATATACCATGGACTGCCAAAATAATGAACAAATCTGTCTTGGAAGAAGTACAGCCAGAATGCTCATAGAAGAGAGGATGGCGACTTCATCTTAGGTACTTTGGTCATGATAGCAAGAATGAGGTCCCTGGAGAAGGCCATTATACTTGATAATGTAAAGAGGGTCACAGGAAAAAAGAAGACCCTCCACATGATGGATTGGCACAGCATCTTCAACAATAAATTCAAACATAGAAATGATTTTGAGGATGGTGCAGGACCCTGCAATGTTTCATTCTGTTGTACAAAGGGTTGCTATGAGTTAGAACAGACTCAACGGCACCTAACAACAACAATTAACACAGCCACTAAGCTCAAAGTTCTATTTAAAAGCCCTTGGTCTATTTAATAAACACTCAGTGCATCTTTGACCCATCTTTAATTCAATATGCTTACTATAGCTTCTATACAGATATCATATCACAACATTACACTGCACTGTATTGACCTGTCATAAAAAAATCTCTTTCTTCTCTGAGCTCCCTATGTGACTCTTCACCATTCAAATCATCCTGGACTGCACATGCACATATCTGTGAACCTTAAAAACAATACCTCTTATGAAACATCTAATATTCTAAAGAAAACCTACCAAAAAAAAATTAGAAATTCTACAAAATGTATCCGGAATCATTTTCATTGTCAAGATTTCATATATTTTTTCAGTTCATTAGAATCTTTAATATAACATATGTTGTTATTGTTGTTAGGTGCTGTCGAGTCAGTTCCAATTCATAGCAACTCTATGTACAATAGAATGAAACACTGACTAGTCCTGCGCCATCCTCACTATCATTGCTATGTTTAAGCCAATTGTTGCAGCCACTGTGTCAGTTCATCTCATTGAGCGTCTTCCTTTTTTTCACTGACCCTCTACCAAGTATGGCGTCCTTCTCCAGGGACTGATCCCTCCTGATAACATGTCCAAAGTACGTGAGATGAAGTCTCGCCATCCTCACTTCCAAGGAACACTCTGGCTGTGCTTCTTCCAAGGTAGATTTCTTTGCTCTTCTGGCAGTCCACGACACATTCAATATTCTTCACCAAAACTGTAATTCAAAGGCAGCAATTCTTCAGTCTTCGGTATTCATTGTCCAGCTTTTGCATGCATATGAGATGCTTGAAAACACCATGGCTTGGGTCACATGCACCTTAGCTCTCAAAGGACACCTTTGCTTTTTAACACTTTAAATAGGTCTTCTGCAGCAGATTTGCCCAATGCAATGTGTCTTTTGGTTTCTTGACTGCTGCTTCCATGGGTGTTGGTTGTGGGTCCAGGTAAAATGAAATCCTTGACAACTTCAATGTTTTCTCCATTTATCATGATGTTGCTTATTGGTCCAGTTGTGAGGATTTTTGTTTTCCTTATGTTGAGGTGCAATCCATACTGAAGGCCGTACTCTTCGAACTTCATCAGTAAGTGCTTCAAGTCCTCTTCACTTTTTTTTTCCACTGTAACATTTCTTCACTATAACATATAGGTATTATGAAATATGCTGTCACTAATTCACTTTAGCTACAGCTAAAGGTTCATAACTTTCCTTCCCAACTCCTCTGCATCCTTACCGGTTATTCAGGTAATATGATAATAATGTATCTCAAAATAACTGTAAAAATCAACTTACAATAATATAAATGAGATTTTAAATATCACATGTGAGATGCACTTAAAGCATAAAATGATAATTTAATATTAATATCTTTATCATTTTCTACTACCTAGCTCTTTAGAAGATTTAGTTCACAACTTAAACATGTACCATAATGACTGAAATATTTTAAACACTAGAGATTAACAAAACAAGTGGTGAGATTTCTTGAAATCAAAAAAAAAAAAAAAAACTAATGCAGTGAAAGAATTATGCCTTTGCCATACATTCACCCATTTTCTATCTTTGGGCAATGATCTGTCCCCTGTAAAATCCAAGTAGCAGTAAAGGCAAATAGCTTTGAAGGCTAGACAAATATTTGCAAAAAATGACCCAGATTCATTCTCATTGCTTTCATGTTCATTCTCTCTTTCTCGTTCTCCACAGTTCTTGTTTCTTTGTTTTCTGTAACTATTGGTGATTTCCTATTCTGTATCATTTTTTTAAGGAAAAGAGACAACATGGTCAAAAACCATAGAATGAAAGTCAAACTTACACTATGCTATACTGTGATAAACAGTAACTTCCAAGGGTAGCATTTAAAAATAAAGGGTTATCTAACCAAAAATCGACTCATGAGAAAATAGCTACATTGTCACCAACTTATATAAAAAAGGAACTTCAAAAAGTATGGCTTCACATTATGTATTAACTAATATTCTTAAACACTTTTCTTACTTTACTAGCTCACACCAATTAATTTTCCAGCCTACCCACTCATACAGAAATTATACATATTATAAAACAGGGTAATGACATCTTTTATTCATCAAACCTAATCTCTCCAAATGAATTAGTATTTTACATCACTGAATCAGAGAGTGTTAACAACTGAAAGGAAACTGAGGCCTAGAGAACTTATGCAACAATCTCAAACAACTAGCTAGTAGCAGAGCTGAGGCTAGGACCCACTTCTCCAAACTCCAAAGCATCAAAGATTAGGGACTATCTCCAAATTCCAAAGGGACTATCTCCAAACACCAAAGCACTGAGCGCTGTACAGAAAAGAGAGAAGAAATGGTCCTGGCCCTAAAAAATCTATAGTTGCTTACTTCTCTGATGAATATTGCCCTGTGATCAGAGTAATGGAGGTAACTACAAAGCTAATGCAAACAGATTTTTTTTTTAAACAATTTGGTTAACCCCAAAATCATTGTTGTATAGTTCTAGCACATGTAATGTGATTGTTTCCCTCCTGAATCTACACTTTTTAAATTAGATTGGCTTGAAGTCAACATTAAAATAAACTAGGATTCAAAAACAAAAACTGTTAAAGGGTGGAAATAAAGATGAGAGTGGGAGTAGGGAGAGGCATTCAAGCTAAACACATGCTGGCTGTCAAAAGAAAGTCATACCAAAATTAGAAAATCATCACACTTAACCCTCAAAACATAATCCAAGCATGTTTGATAGAGAGTGGCTATAATTGTAAGTGAGCTCCTTCATCCATTTTCTCTACACTCCTGGCTTTAAATAGTTAAACCTTATTTCAAAAGGTGGGTAGTAAGAATCTGGAAAAAAGAGACAACAGGAAGAAATTGGGTTTCAAAAATCACAGCATTCTAGCTAAGGGTAAGAGTTTCACACGATCTCTGTGAGGTCAACGTGAAGAAAATCAGGGAAGAATAGCTCATGGTCATCATTAAAACCTATGACTACACTCTGTAGACCCAATACAGATAAACTTAGATCTCCTCCAGGGAATTTTTGGGACACTTTTGCTTTAGAAATGGGGAAAACCCACTGTACTAATGATGTAACATTTCAGACTCCAGAGCAGACAGTTGTACCTCTTTAACACTCACTAAACCCTGATAGGAGGAGCCTTGGTGGTCCAGTGGTTAAGCTACTAATCTAAGGGCTAGTAGTAGCTCAAACCCACCAGCTGCTCCAAGGGAGGATGTGGCAGTCTGCTTCCTCAAAGATTTACAGCCTTGGAAACCCTGTGGGGCAGTTCTATTCTGTCCTATAGAGTCTCTATGAGTCGGCATCACTTCGATTGCAAAAGGTTTAGGTTTTTTGCTTGTTTGTTTTGTTTTGTTTTTTAGCAAGCTTTAACAGAAAGAAGAGGAAAAAAGGGAAGGAGTGAAGAGAAAGGAAAGAGAGAGGTATGAAGGAGGAAGGGAGAGAAAAAAGAAAAAACAAGAAAGAAAGGGTTGCTATCCTTCTGGAAACTAGAATCTTTTAAAGCAATCTACAAAGGAAAACTTTTACAAGAAAAAAATCAAATTCATTTCAGAATTATTGATGATGTTGGTGTTTGTTTCTAGATGAAGAGGATTTCACTTTAAAACACAGGAGTAATAACTACACCATCACAATTGAGTCATGTTTTATTTTTATAGTATATATTGTATACTCATCAAAGGAGTCCTGGTGGTGCAGTGGTTAAGTGTTTGGTTGCTAACCAAAAGGTTGGTGGTTTGAACCCACCAGTCACTCTGCAGGAGGAAGATGTGCCAGTCAGCTTCTATATTTACAGCCTTGGAAACCCTATGGAGCAGTTCTACTCTGTCCTATAGGGTTGCTATGAATCAGAAGTGACTTGATGGCAGTGGGTTTGGTTTAGGACACTGCATCAAGACAGGGATAAAGAGGAAGAATGAAAAGTGAACAGTCAATAAAAAATGAAAGAACCAGGGTACTTAAAGTCCTTTGTTTATTAGCTTCCTTAAGCCCATTTACTCAAAAGTTAAATGTTAGCTTACTTCCTTGCTTAAATCTCAGTTCCCAGATAGGCAGCATAAAGCAAAATAAATATTAATTTTCTCTTCCACCAAAAAGTGTAACTTAAAACCAGCTGGTCATAGAAGGAGTAAGGTTGTCCAGGGTAGGTACAAATGAAAATACTTTGTCATGCTTAAAAGAACTAAAATCATTCAGACACTCAAACTACACAATCATTCAACTTTTTTTTTTTTTTAATCAGAAGAGAGGAACAAGTGATTTCACAGTATGAAGAAAAAATCAAACAATTTAGGATGGGGAAAAAGGCAGCTTGAAGACATTACCCAAAAATAGCACTTTTTTCTCCCTCTCTATTTTGTTTTTTTTTTATTATTCTGACTCCTCGCACATGTGACTCTGTCTGAGCGTGTACGATCACGTCGACACTGGTTATTTTCGTATCCTCTAGCAGGGTAGCCATAGATTCGGCACAGTTTGATATGCAAGCACAATTTATCCATTAGTTTTTCTAATGCTCTTCTTCATACCCAGAAAATATAAGCAGGCATTTAAAAAGTAAAAATATTTACTTTACCATGAAGTACGTAATTTCAAACTCATTAGAAATTGATATTGCACCTTACAGTAGGGAGACACAAATAAGAAACTTATGAAGACCCTATAGTTTCAAACTGTTGGAAGATGTATAAATTGGTACATCATTTCTGGAAAACAACTTGGCAGTATATATCAAAATAATTAAAAAATAGATTTTAGATTTCTAGGAATTTATTCAACAGAAGTAATTATGGCGATATTTAAAGATCTGCATATTAAATATGTCCACTAAAGTACTGATAACAATTCAGAAAAATTGAAAACAACCTAAATGTTCAACTGTTAGTATTAATACATTTAACATTTATTCAACAAATGTGTTGAGTGCCTACTATGTGCACAGCATGGTGGACTGGTTATATTAAATATGCATCCTTAAAGTACAATACGTTCTAATGTTTTTAATACAGTTTAAGAAAAATCCTATGATCCCAAATTTATTCATAAATTTTATACAATTCCGTTAAATCACAAGTGGAGTTGTTCTGGGAAAACTGGGGTGAAACATGACAAAACGAATCTGAAGTTCATCTGGAAAAGTAAATGCTTGGTAATAAAGATTATTTGGGGAAAAATGAGTAATTTCATCAAAATATATTATACAATTTCCCTAACTAAAGGTATGCCAAATAAATGGACAGACCAATTAAACAAACAAAAAGTCAAACAATAGACCCAAATATTTCTAATAAGATGTCTATGATAATGGTGGTATTTCAAAGATGGGTTGTATGACTAATATTGTTGCAACAATTGGTTCTTAATATCCAAATCTCACATCACACCCCAAAATAAATTCCAGATGGGCTAAAAATACTAAAGGTAAAAAAAATTAATAATACTATAATAAAATATATGTGAATATTTACAAAATGTTGGGTGGGGGAAATCTTCCTAAAAATGACACCAAAGGCAGAAACCCAAAAGGAAAAGACTAAATCTCTAGATTTGACTAGAGAGATATGAGTACTAAAAATTTTAATTAAAAAATGACAAACGGGAAAATTCTGCATCACATGAAAAACGGTTAAAATTTTAGCATATAAAGACCTCTTACAAATCAGTAAGAATTAATTGACCATTAGAACAATGGGCATTATTTTGTGCTATGTTGTTCTAAATTCTATTTTATATATAGTCACTCATCTGATCCTTGCAACAATCCAAAGACATAAGTAATAGTATTATCCCCATTTTACAGATAAGGAACTGAGCCACTGAGAGATCAAGTAAATGATCCAAGGTTATAAAGCTGAGAAGTAGAGGTGGTAGAGCCAAGATTCAAATGCTGTCACCACCAGTCTGACTCCAAAGTCTATGCCACCTCTCAAAGGATAGGAATACGAAATTTACACATAAAAAATGCAAATACACAATAAACAAAAAAAATTCTATTTCCCTTGTAATCAAAGAGATAAAAGTTAAACCAAAAATAAGATGCCATTTTCTTCCTGGTCATTGGGTTCTTTCTACCACACTGGAAATGATTAAAAATAATGGTAATAATTGATGTCAGCACGATGTGTTAAAATGGGTACTCTCATACACTGCTGGTCAAGAGTACTGGTTCAGTTTTTCGGGAGGGGGTGTTTTGGTAATATGAATCAAGTGTCCTTATAAAGTGCTTGCCCAACACTTCTATTTCTAAAAATTTAAGCTAAAAAATATCAGATTGAGCAACAAAGCCGTTTATTGCAATATTGTTAATAACAGTGGGAAATCAGAAATAGCCTTAACTAGCGATGATTAGCTGAACTATGAAATGTCTACAAATGGAATAGTATGCAATCATTAAAGTAACAGCGTAGAACATATGCTATCATGGGAAAATATAAATGATATGCTATACTGTTAAAAAGATTATAAAATATTTATTATCTTACATAGCAAAAGGAAATACATATTTCATACACTAAAAATCCCCCTTGTGTCCGTCAGTTTCTTGTACCGTGGGGGCTTGCATGTTTGCTGTGATGCTGGAAGCTATGCCAACAGTATTCCAATACCAGCAGGGTCACCCACAGCAGACAGGTTTCAGCTGAGGTTCCAGACTAAGATAGGCTAGGAAGAAGGATCTAGCAATGTAATTCTGAAAAAAATTAGCCAGTGAAAACCTTATGAATAGCAGCAGAACACTGTCTGATATACTGTCAGAAGATGAGCCCCCCAGGTTGGAAGGCAAACAAAAGATGGCTGGGAAAGAGCTGCCTCCTCAAGGTAGAGTCGGCCTTAACGATGTGGACGGAGTCAAGCTTTCGGGACCTTCATCTGCTGATGTGGCATGACTCAAAATGAGAAGAATCAGCTGCAAACATCGATTAGTAATCGGAACCTGGAATGAACAAAGCATGAATCTAGAAAAACTGAAAATCATCAAAAATGAAATGGAATGCGCAAAGATTAATATCCTAGGTATTAGTGAGTTGAAATGCACTGGTACTGGCCATTTTGAATCGGATAATCATATGGTCTACTATGTCAGGAATGACAACTTGAAGAGGAATAGCATTGCATTCATTGTCAAAAAGAACATTTCAAGATCTATCCTGAAGTACAGCGTTGTCAGTAATAGGATAATATCCATACGCCTACGAGGAAGACCAGTTAATATCAGTATTATTCAAATTTATGCACCAACCACTAAGACCAAAGATGAAGAAATTGAAGATTTTTACCAGCTTCTGCAGTCTGAAATTAATCAAACATGCAATCAGGAAATACTGATAATTACTGGTGATGGGAATGTGAAAGTTGAAAAAAAAGAAGGGTTGATAGTAGGAAAATATGGCCTTGGTGACAGAAACAATGCTGGAGATCACATGATAGAATTTTGCAAGACCAACGACTTCTTCATCGCAAATACCTTTTTTCACCAACAGGAACAGTGACTATACACATGGACCTTGCCAAATGGAATACAAAGGAATCAAATCGACTACAGCTGTGGAAAGAGATGATGGAAAAGCACAATGTCATCAGTTAGAACAAGGCCAGGGGCCGACTGTGGAACACACCATCAATTGCTCATATGCAAGTCCAAGTGGAAACTGAAGAAAATTAGAACAAGTCCATGAAAGCCACCCTTGAATACATCCCACCTGAATTTAGAGACCATCTCAAGAACAGATGTGACACGTTGAACACTAATGACCAAAGACCAGACGAGTTGTGGAATGACATCAAAGATGTCATATATGAGGAAAGCAAGAGGTCATT
Source organism: Elephas maximus indicus (assembly GCF_024166365.1). NCBI lineage: Eukaryota > Metazoa > Chordata > Mammalia > Proboscidea > Elephantidae > Elephas > Elephas maximus. Next base: position 71,775,924 of record NC_064825.1, read on the forward strand.
AAAAAGACAGGAAAGAAAGGAAAGACTAAAATGGATGTCTGAAGAGACTCTGAAACTTGCTCTTTAACATCGAGCAGCTAAGGCAAAAGGAAGAAAAGATGAAGCAAAAGAACTGAACAGAAGATTTCAAAGGGCAGCTCGAGAAGACAAAGTACTATAACGGCATGTGCAAGGAGCTGGAGATAGTAAACCAAAAGGGAAGAACAACTTGGCATTTCTCAAGCTGAAAGAACCTAAGAAAAAAATGCAAGCCTTGAGTTGCAATAGTGAAGGATTCTATGGGGAAAATATTAAACGATGCAGGAAGCATCAAAAGAAGACGGAACAAATACACAGTCATACCAAAAAGAATTGGTCGACATTCAACCATTTCAAGAGGTAGCGTATGATCAGGAACCAATGGTGCTGAAGGAAGAAGTCCAAGCTCCACTGAAGGCACTGGCGAAAAACAAGGCTCTGGGAATTGGTGGAATATCAATTGAGATGTTTCAGCAAAGGGACGCAACACTGGAAGTGCTCATTTGTTTATGCCAAGAAATTTGGAAGACAGCTACCTGGCCAATTGAATGAAAGAGATCCATATTTATGCCTATTCCCAAGATACAACAAAATACGGAAATTATCGAACAATATCATTACTACGACATGCAAGTAAAATTTTGCTGAAGATCATTCCAAAGCAGCTGCAGCAGTATATCAACGGGGAACCGGCAGAAATTCAGGCCAGATTCAGAAGAGGACATGGAACCAGGGTTATCATTGCTGATGTCAGATGGATCTTGGCTGAAAGCAGAGAATATCAGAAAGATGTTTGCTTGTGTTTTATTGACTATGCAAAGGCATTCAACTGTGTGGGTCATAATAAAATATCGATAACATTGTGAAGAATGGGAATTCCAAAACACTTAATTGTGCTCATGAGGAACCCGTACACAGATCAAGAGGCAGTTGTTCTGACAGAACAAGATGATACTGCGTGATTTAAATTCAGGAAGGATGTCCGTCAGGGTTGTATCATACCTATTCAATCTGTATGCTAAGCAAATAATCCAAGATGCTGGACTATACGAAGAATAGGGCATCAGGATTGGAGGAAGACTCATTAACAACCTGAGTTATGCAGATGACACAATCTTGCTTACTGAAAGTGAAGAGGACTTGAAGCACTTCCTGATGAAGATCAAAGACCACAGTCTTCAGTATGAATTACACCTCAACATAAAGAAAACAAAAATCCTAACAACTGGACCAATAAGCCACATCATAATAAACAGAGAAAAGACTGAAGTTATCAAGGATTTCATTTTACTTGGATCTACAATCAATACCCGTGGGAGCCAAACCAGAAAAACCCATTGCCATCAAGTCGATTCTGACTCATAGCAACCCTATAGGACAGAGTAGAACTGCCCCAGAGGGCTTCCAAGGAGCACCTGGTGGATTCAAACTGCCAGCCTTTTGGTTAGGTGCCAGAGTTCTTAACCACTATGCCACCAGAGTTTAAAGAAATCAAAAGACTCTGCATTGGGCAAATCTGCTGCAAAAAAAAAGGATCTCTTTAAAATGTTGAAAAGCAAAGACATCACCTTGAAGATTAGGGTGAGCCTGGCCCCCTCCCCAAAAAAAACTAAGCCACGGCATTTTCAATCACATCATACGCATGCAAAAGTTGGACAATGAATAAGGAAGGCCAAAGAAGAATTGACACCTTTGAATTGTGGTGCTGGCAAAGAATATTGAATATACCATGGACTGCCAAAAGAATGAACAAATCTATCTTGGAAGAAGTACAACCAGAGTGCTCCTTAGAAGCAAGGATGGCAAGACTGTGTCTTACATACTTTGGACATGTTGTCAGGAGGGATCAGTCCCTGAAGGACATCATTCTTGGTAAAATACAGGGTCAGTGGAAAAGAGGAAAACCCTCAATGAGATGGACTGACACAGTGGCTGCAACCATGGGCTCAAGCATAATGATTGTGAGCACGGCACAGGACTGGGCAGTGTTTTGTTCTATGGTACATAGGGTCACTATGAGTCGGAAATGACTCGGCGGCTCCTAACAACAACAAATGTTAAAATATATATATATAATAGATAAATGATATAAAATTTTAATATACCTCAAAGTATAGAAAAAAAAACCTGTTGCCGTCGAGTAGATTCTGACTCATAGAACTACCCTATAGGGTTTCCAAGGAACGACTGTTGGATTTTAACTGCCAACCATTTGGTTAGCAGCTGAGCTCTTAACCATTGTGCCGCCAGGGCTCCAATCAAATTATATAACCACTATAATATTGAGGAGTATATCAAAATATACACTCCTCAATATTAAATTATATCTGGACAAAGGAACACAATTTCTTTTTCTTCATCCTTATATGTATTTCCTGAACTTCCTATATGCAGTAAGCATTACTTTTATAACAAATAATAAAGTTCATTTTAAAAAGAAAAGGTACATAGGAGAAGAATATTTAATGGTATGGAGAAATGTTCATGATATGTGAACTTTTACAAAGCAGGTTACAAAACAGCATGTGCGATAAGATCCCATTTTTTCTTTTAAAACTATGTGTATCTAAGTGAAAAAACTTCAAGGATATAATCACTGTAAGAATTTTGAGGTATTTCTAGATATATTATGGGAGAAATATTTTTAGTTGTTTTTTTTTTTTTTTTTTCCTAAATTGTCTCCAATGGCCATGGATTGTTTTTCTAATCACGGGAAAAAAAAAAAAAAATCAATGAGAAAGACTATATTTTACCCTTTTCTCCAAACCCTAATTCCACCAAAAAATTGTTTAACAAACCTATAAGGCTGAAAGTGAAAAATAACATATTGCCTTCATTATTGCCAAAACAGAGACCATAGATATGCTAGCTTTTCTATGAAAAGTAAATCTCATAAATGTATTAGTATATTCTGTTCAATCAGAAACTTTACTTACAGTGATGAAGACCCTTACATGATCTATATCAAGCTTTAAATGAGCCCTACAGAGAAATCAGGCAAATCTCTTTGATATGTGTCTATCTATTGATAAATAAGTAGATATCATCAATAAGATTATTGAAAAGTGGTTAAACAGATGATAAAAAGCAAATGTGCTAACACTGGTCGACAATGTAGTCAGACGAAAAAATACCACAATCATTTGGCAGCGTGGTATTGCTAAAAGTCCTGGCCTGATTCCTAAATATGTGATCTCGGACAAACGAATTAATTAATCTCTCCAAGTTTCAGATTCTTCAGCTTTAGCTTATAGTTTTAAAAAAAAAGACTCTTTCTCTTTAAATTTATACAAAAAAACTATACAAATGTAAAGAATTTTCATAAGACTAAGCTAATGTAAACCCTGGAGGAGCTCCTGAATAATATCTACTTAGCTAAACATAGATGAAGATGATATTGACATGAGATAAAAAGAGGATTTTTAAAAGAAAAAAACATGAAGAAAGAGAAAATGTATTCTTTATAATGATGAATTTATAGGCAATCAAGTTTCAGTAAAACTTCGTAGCTTTTTCCCATTTTCAGAAGGCCAGAAGAACTAGGGACCAAATTTCTGAATTTTGGCTGCCAGCCCAAAGTCTACCTAATCATCCAGCAGCACTTCTCCACATGGAGAGGCTGATACAGCATCAACAAATTCTTTATCAAAATCAACACTTTGTAACACTGAGAAAATTAAAAGTGTTGTAATCTATAAATGGCCCAGCCTGTTTTCTTAAAACTTTATCCCAATTGGACGCTATTTTTAAAAGTGTTTGAAAAAGTATCTCTTCACTGCATTTTTTTAAAGTTACATATACTTTCTTCCATCCCTTAGAAAGTCTGCTTGTTCTTGTAATTTTCTATGTGATATTTATACACATTCTTCATGGAAATATGCATTAATATAGTCATTTTCATTTTCTCCATTAAAGAGAAACCATGCTTGAAACCTTTTATCTTACAGCACAAAGCTCAAGTTCTAATATTAACTTCTACTAACTTTTCATCTCTTTAAAATCTCACCTTCTCTTCCTATCCCACAGACACATAGACACACAGGAGACACAATTTCAGACTTTTTAAAATAAACATTTAAACATAAAAATCACCTGAGAATAACATTTACTTATGAGCTATTTGAGAAAAAAAAAAAAAGGTAATGAAAGAAAGCCATTAGACATTCTAAGCAAAGTTTGGTAATTTTTTTCTCTAACATGTTATTTACCAAAATAATAAACCACTAATTCTCATACTTAATCATTAGGAAAGACAAGCGAACATCTTAAAACGCCAAAGTCTTTGCCTACCAAAGTATCTTACTTTTTACTTATTACAGGTTCTCTGGTTATCCCAAGGTTGCTTTTCTCCCAACCATCATCAAACCAAACCATCATCAAACCATCCACAAAACACCTTTGTCAAGCACACCATCACTCCAGCTCATAAATAACATTATCTGGCACTGGATGCACAAAGAATAGACTCAACTTTTAATCAAATACCTCAACTTCAGGAACTAGCTTCTTGCTTTTGTCCTTTGGTGGCCAGTACCTTCATTGGAAGGCTCTATTGCTCTCATTATTTCTAATTGAAATCATCCTCTACCTCCACACCCTTCCACGAAGGAAACATAGCTTTTATCTTTGTCTTGCACATGCACACCCCAGTGGAGGGGGCAAGAGTGAATTGCCATTTGCTTCTGTCAATAATAAAACAACAAATAAAAAAAGGAGTACTTGCTATTATGGGATGCCAATACACATTCTATACCCAAACCAGTTATTGAAAACAACTGCACTGTTACCTTATTTGCCTGAAGTAGTATCATATTTATAAAAGACAGACCAAAACTTCACAGCTTGGGGGAAAGCTATCTGAAGGTAAGAGATGCTATATTTGATACCTCACAAGAAGCTTGTATCCATTCTGAATAAAATACTACAACTTTGGATGCTCATGTGCTTATGTCCAAAAAATCAAAGTGAAGTTACAGAGTTCAATGTGAGATCACTGCCAACTTCTGGGTAGGTCTTTTCTTAAGGAAGGAGAGAAGGAATGAAGGAGATACTACTAGGTTATTTGTGAAGTAAAGAAAAAGATATTTTGATAGGCAAAGACTTCTGCTGCTTAAGATGGTTAGCAGTTTTTTTTAGAAACCTGACTTGAAAAATGGTTAAAAATTCAAAGTAAAATAACAATAACTAACACTTCCATGAAAACCCTGGTGGTGTAGTGGTTAAGAGCTATGGCTGCTAACCAAAAGGTCGGCAGTTCTACCCTGTCCTATATATAGGGCCGCTATGAGTCAGAATTGACCGGACAGCAATGGGTTTGGTTTGGTTTTTAACACTTACCTGCAATTTATTATGCAACAAACATTATTCTAATTGTTTTACATATATTAACTCATTTAGTCCTCAAAACAAACAGCTCACATAGAAGTAGATATTATTATGTAGGTACAACTACTATAAACAATGTTAATGGACTCATTAACAACCTGCAGTATGCAGATGATGCAACCTTGCTTGCTGAAAGTGAAGAGGACTTAAAGCACTTACTGATGAAGATCAAAGATTTCAGCCTTCAGTATGGATTACACCTCAACATAAAGAAAACAAAAATCCTCGCAACTGGACCAATAAGCAACATCATGATAAATGGAGAAAAGATTGAGGTTGCAAAGGATGTCATTTTACTTGAATCCACAATCAACGCTCATGGAAGCAGCAGGCAAGAAATCAAACAACGTACTGCATTGGGCAAATCTGTTGCAGAAGACCTCTTTAAAGTGTTAAGGAAGCAAAGATGTCTCTTTTAGGACTAAGGTGCACCTGATCCAAGCCATGGTGTTTTCGATTGCCTCGTATGCATGTGAAAGCTGGGCAATTAATAAGGAAGTCGGAGGAAGAATTAATGTCTTTGAATTATGGTGTTGGTGAAGAATATTGAATATACCACGGACTGCCAAAAGAACAAAGAAATCTGTCTTGGAAGAAATATACCCAGAATGCTCATCAGAAGCAAGGATGGTGAGGCTTCATCTCACATACTTTGGACATGTTATCAGAAGGGATTATTCCCTGGAGAAGGACATCATACTTGCTAAAGTAGAGGGTCAGTGAAAAAGAGGAAGACCCTCAATGAGATGGACTGACACAATGGCTGCAACAATGGGCTCAGGCATTAACAACAATCATGAGGATGACGCAGGACTGGTCAGTGTTTCGTTCTTTTGTACACAGGGTCGCTATGAGTCACAACCAACTCAACAACACCTAGCAACAACAACGTAACTACTATTCCCATTTTACATATGAGAAACTGGACACATAGAAATTAACTTGCCCAAACCTGTATCTGTTGCCATCAAGTCCATTCCGACTCGTATCTGTACTAGTAGTGGTACAGCCAGGGTTTGACATCACTACAATGATTTTTTGGCTAATTACTGTATTAACTTCTGTATTAGTTCATAAATCAGTACTCTTCTTACATAGGAAATCTAGCAAAGAGTGCACTCAATTCTCAAGTATGAATGATGACAACAAAGGCTTGTTTTCACAATAATAATTGCTGCTTCTTTGGTAGTTTTTTTTTTTAAGTTTATCACTACATTTCTCCACAGATCACTTATACAGCAATATCCCTCTAATAGAACAATAAGCAGAATTAGAAAGGAAGCAAAACCCAAAACACGTTTCAAGATAACACACTAAGCTTATTTACTTTTTCTAAAGGAGAATTCCTCAGGGCTTTGCTCACAATCTACTTGCTCTTTCTTTAAACATAATTTTAACGTTCTTAATTGTTTGAGGGATATGTCTGGGTTCAAATCCTGGTTCTACCATTTTTTAGCAGTATGATCCCGGAAGAAGACCGAAGAAGAATTGATGCCTTTGAAATATGATGTTGGTGAAGAATACCGAATATAACATGGACTGCCAGAAGAACAGACAAATTTGTCTTGGAAAAAGTACAGCCAGAATGTTCCTTAGAAGTAAGGATGGCAAGACTTCGTCTCATGTACTTTGGACATGTTGTCAGCAGCGATCAGTCCCTGGAGAAGGACATCATGCTCGGTAAAGTGTAGGGTCAGCAAAGAAGAGGAAGACCCTCAACAAGATGGATTGACACAGTGGCTGCAGCAATGGGCTCAAGCATAACAACAATTTTGAGAACGGCACAGGACCAGGCAGTGTTTCACTCTGTTGTACATAGGGTCATAATGAGTCAGAACCAGCTCAACGGCACCTAACAACAACATCATGATCTCAGACAAATTACTCAACCTCCCTAAGCATAGGTATTTTTATCTGTAAAATGATCCACCTCACTGGTGTGTTGCAGGATAAACCAAATTGATGTAATATATGTAAAGTTTGTATCACAATTCCTAGCATATAGTAAATGTTCAGTAAATGGTTCTTTGTTATCTAACAAAAATGAATAATACTTATTCAAGGAGTTATTGTGAGAATTAAAAAGCATAATTTATGTAAAAGCATGAAGCATGGTGCTGTACAACACTAAGGAGCTCTATAAAATGTTAGTTTTCCCTCTCTTCTTATCTAATTTAACAGCCCTAAGCAGAATAAAAGTAGCAGATTATAGGAGCATAGGAGGAGAGTAATACTACCAGAGGCAAACACACTTATTACAGAGAAATGACACCTTACACTCTGGAAATACAGATATTGACAGAAAACCCAGAATTCAGACACAAAAAGCACAACAGTTTGGTGACCATTCAATATAGAAGTAAACAGCCTCAACACACCTCAACTCAAGAAATGGTTCCGGAATCAGTTGTTCACAGTGAAAATTCTTGGCCTTCAAGACAAACTGTTAAGATGTTAAATTAAAAAATCAGAATACAAAACCATATATGGTATAACCTCAACTATGTATACACTGTACAAAAATATTATCAAGGGCTATCTCCAGTAATGGAATTATGGGTGATTTTAATTCTCTTCTTTGACTTTTCTTGTATTTTCCAAACAATGATATAATTAAATCGTAAAAATAATTTTGGTGCTTAAAGAGGCAGCCTTTAGAAATCTAAGAAATACACAAATGCACAATAGAAGGGTTAACTCATTCTGTATTAAGAGTTCCTGGCTCAAATATCCTACATTAACCCTAGAAGAATAAAAGTATTACAAAAACATAAGTGATGGGGGAAATTAACTCACTGCTGAGCAATAAATTTGCTTTAAAAAAAAAAAGCTAAAAGTGGTTTTAGAGATACTATTTAAAATAGCAGGCAATATCAACATAAAGCTTGTTACAGGAACCACATATGATCACCTCTATCTTTGCTTGCAACAATTCTGACACACCCTCATTTTAAGGGGGAATTTTTTTTTTTAATTCTAGGGAAAGAACAAAATAATCTGATAAAATGAACAAAATTCTAGAAGCATGGTCATAAGGGAGGAGCCCTGGTGGCCCAATGGTTAAGAGCTACAGCATGCTACGGCTGCTAACCAAAAAGGTCAGCAGTTCAAACCCACCAGCCGCTCCTTGGAAACCCAATGGGGCAGCTCTACTCTGTCCTATAGTCACTATGAGTCGGAAGTGACTCAACAGCAACGGTTTTGGTTTTTTGTTTGCTTTTGTTGTTTAGTCATAAGTGAAATGCACCTTTTATCTCCTAAAATTTTTTTTAAAAAAATGCTTTAGGCAAATTTAGCTACCAAACCAAACCTCTTGCTGTTGAATAGATTCTGACTCATAGTGACCCTATAGGACAGAGTGGAACTGCCCCATAGGGTCTCCAAGGAGCAGCTGATGGATAGCTACTACTACGTATTTAATCACTGACACTGCACAGTTGAGAAAATAAAATAAGTGCCAGCCAAAAAAAAGCAAATTAAAATATCAGAAATAAACCTATGGCAAAATGTTTTCTTTTTGATGTATAGTGTTATCTCTCTTGGTAATGTCCCACCGAATGTCATGTACAATTAGTAAAGAATATGCCGGGGAGCTACACAAAAGATCCTAGAGGACAGGAGGAAATCTCACTTATTTAGAAAAGTGCATCTTCCCAGAAATATAAATCATTTCTCCATTTCTTCATTAATCTGAGGTTCAAAGGAGAGAAAAGTAGAAGAATAAAAAAGGTACGAAGTACTGGGACATTGTAACTCTCAATTACTCTAAGTTATTGCTATTATCATCAGCAGTAGTGATAGTAGGATGCTAGTACAGAATTGAGACAGGCTAACCGAAACACAGTCACACAGATAATGTGCGGCAGCATCAGGACTAGAGTTTAGACTATGTGCTTTCCTGTTCCCAATTAATATTCAATTCACCCTTTCTATAGCTTCCCATAAAGCGTGACATCTCCTGATCTAATTGCCACTTAAGCTGACTCAGCTGTGACTATTTTACTTCTTTTCTTGGACTCTGATTGTCAATAGACTAAAGGCAATGGACAGCATTAATACCAAAGGTATCTACATTTTGTAGTAGAAAGGGTAAGTCTATATCATGCTTATAAATTGTTTTCTGGAGTGCACTTTATTCTTGGAAAACAAAAAAAAAATCCTGTTCAGGTATGCTTTACTCTCAATAGTGTCATTATTTTCAAGTCTTATTTCCATCACTCAGGAAAAAAAAAAAAACTTTTCAATAAACAAAAGGGAAAAGGGAAAATAAATTCAAACAAATATCTTTCCTTTATTTTTGTGTTTGGGAGCATATCTCACTCTGTTTCAAATTCAAACTCCTTATGAGCACAAGAGACACTGAGTTCTTCATGATGCTTAAAGGAAAACCAAAAAAACCAAACCAGGTGCCATCAAGTCGATTCCGACTCATTGCGACCATATAGGACAGAGTAGAACTGCCCCATAGAGTTTCCAAGGAGCACCTGGCAGATTCAAACTGGTGATCCTTTGGTTAGCAGCCATAGCAATTAACCACTATGCCACCAGGGTTTCCACTTAAAGGAAAGAAGGGCATAATAAATAAGATTACTAGTTCTGATTCAGTTTTTGTTCTTTTGGATTAGTTAATGCTGTAGAAACCCCAAAGCCCAGTGCCATCGAGTCGATTCCGACTCATAGCAACCCGGAGCGCCTGGCATACTCCAACTGCCGACCTTTTGGTTAGCAGCTGTAGCACTTAACCACTACGCCACCAGGGGTGGAAACCCCAAGCAACTGCTATATCATTTGTGACTGAATTGAGTCAAGAGGAGAAAAATACATAAAACATTATTTAATTAAAATTTTGCAATTTTTTTCCCCCATCACTTCCCCTCCTACTAGCTAACAGTCACTTCAAACTACCAGAAGAGTTTCATGTTTGTTGCTGTCAAATTGCTTGAAGCCACTTTAGTATGTTCAGAGATTTGTAGTATCTGGAACCACATTACTCTCTGGGGTCAACTGGAACCACATTACTCTCTGGGGTCAATCTCTTGAGTACGGCTCTCAAGCGCCTAGCCTTATTTCAAAGCTATCTTTAACATACTGTAAAACTCATAGGAAGATTCTGCTTGTATTGGTATGCAAAGGGCTCTTGAAGAATGCTAGCACGTGTGATTTTGTGTTTAGCCTGGGGAACGAAGTAATATGAGAATTAGAGGAGAAGCCAATTCCACTTTAAGAATTTTATTGCAATGCAGGAAACATGAAGCAAAGCAACGTCTACTTTTCTGGTTCTAAGTTGAGGATACCACACTGTAAAATTTTTTTTTTTTTTTTTTTTTTTGCCACTGGAGTTGTTGTTGCTGTTGCCAGGTACTATCGAGTCGGTTCCAACTCATAACGACCCTATGCACAACAGAATGAAACACTGCAGAACAGAACGAAACACTGCCCGGTCCTGAGCCATCCTTACAATCATTGTTATACCTGAGCTCGTTGTTGCAGCGACTGTGTCAATCCATCTTGTTGAGGGTCTTCCTCTTTTCCACTGACCTTGCACTTTACCAAGCACGATGTCCTTCTCCAGGGACTGTTCCTTTCTGACAACATGTCCAAAGTATGTAAGACGCAGTCTCGCCATCCTTGCTTCTAAGCAGCATTCTGGTTGTACTTCGTCCAACACAGATTTGTTCCTTCTTTTGGCAGTCCATGGTATATTCAATATTCTTCACCAATGCCACAATTCAAAGACATCAATTCTTCTTCCATCTCCCTTATTCATTGTGTAGCTTTCACAGGCATATGATGAGACTGAAAATACCATGGCTTGGATCAGGTGCACCTTAATCTTCAAGGTGACATCTTTGCTTTTCAACACTTTAAAGAAGTCCTTTGCAGCAGATTTGCCCAAGGCAACGTGTCATTTGCTTTCTTGACTGCTGCTTCCATGGCTGTTGACTGTGGATCCAAGTAAAATGAAATCCTTGACAACTTCAATCTTTTCTGTTTATCATGATGCGGCTTATTGGCCCAGTTGTGAGGATTTTTGTTTTCTTTATGTTGACGTGTAATTCATAGTGAAGGCTGTGGTCTTTGATGAAGAATCAGTCCTCTCCCCTTTAAGCAAGCAAGGTTGTGTCATCTGCATACCTCAGGTTGTTAATGAGTCTTCCTCCAATCCTGAATGTCCCATTCTTCTTCGTATAGTCCAGCTTCTGGGATTATTTGCTCAGCATACAGATTGATAGGTATGGTGAAAGGGTACAGCCCAGGCACAGACCTTTCCTGACTAAACCATTCAGTATCCCCTTGTTCTGGCCGAACAACTGCCTCTTGATCTATGTACAGGTTCCTCATAAGCACAATGAAGTGTTCAGGAATTCCCATTCTTCACAACATTATCCAAAATTTGTTAAGATCCAGGCAGTTGAATGCCTTTGCATAGTCAATAAAACATAGGTAAACATCCTTCTGGTATTCAGGGATCAACTGCAGATCAGACCATCAATTACGCACATGCAAGTTCAAGTTGAAACTAAAATTAGAACAAGTCCATGAGAGCCAAAGTATGACCTTGAGTATATCCCACCTAAATTTAGAGACCATCATCTCAAGAACAGATTTGATGTATTGAACACTGATGACCAAGACCTGACAAGTTGTGGAATGACATCAAGGACATCATACATGAAGAAACCAAGAGGTCATCAAAAAGACAGGAAAGAAAGAAAAGACCAAAATGGATGTCAGAAGAGACTCTGAAATTTGCTCTTGAACGTCAAGTAGCTAAGGCAAAAGGAAAAAATGATGAAGTAAAAATGCTGAACAGAAGATTTTAAAGGGTGTTTATGATGACATGTGCAAAGACCTGGAGAGAAAAACCCAAAAGGGACGAACACGCTCAGGCTTTCTCAAGCTGAAAGAACTGAAGAAAAAATTCAAGCCTTGAGTTGCAATACTGAAGGATTCTACAGGGAAAATACTAAATGACACAGAAAGTACCAAAGAAAATGGAAGGAATACACAGAGTCACTATAACAAAAAGAACTGGTGGATGTTCAACCATTTCAGTAGGTAACATACGATCAGGAACCAATGGTACTGAAGGAAGAAGTCCAAGCTGCACTGAAGGCATTGGCAAAAAACAAGGCTCCCAGAACTGATGGAACACCAATTGAGATGTTTCAACAAAGGTATGCAGTACTGGAAGCGCTCACTTGTCTATGCCAAGAAATTTGGAAGACAGCTACCTGATCAACCAACTGGAAGAGATCCATATTTATACCTATTCCCAAGAAAGGTGATCCAACCAAACACAGAAATTATCAAACAGTGTCATTAATATCCCATGCAAGCAAAATTTTGCTGAAGATCATTCAAAAGCAGCTGCAGCAGTATATCAACAGAGAACTGCCAGATATTCAAGCCAGATTTAGAAGAGGACGTGGAACCAGGTATATCATTGTAGATGTCAGGCGAATCCTGGCTGAAATCCCAGAATACCAGAAAGATGTTTACCTGTGTTTTATTGACCATGCAGAGGCATTCGACTGTGTGGATCATAACAAATTATGGATAACAATGCAGAGAATGGGATTCCAGAACACTTAATTGTGCTCATGAGGAATCTGTACATAGATCAAGAGGCAGTCATTCGAATGAACAAGGGAGATACTGCATGGTCTAAAGTCAGGAAAGATGTATGTCAGGGTTATATCCTTTCACCATACTTATTCAATCTGTATGCTGAGCAAATAATCTGAGAAGCTGGACTCTATGAAGAAGAACAGGGCATCAGGATTGGAGGAAGACTCATTAAGAGCCTGCATTATGCAAATGACACAACCTTGCTTGCTAAAAGTGAAAAGGACTTTGAACATCAAAGACCACAGCCTTCAGTATGGATCACACTTCAACATAAGGAAAACAAAAATCCTCACAACTGGGCCGATATGCAACATCACGATAAATGGAGAAAAGATTGAGGTTGTCAAAGATTTCATTTTACTTGGATTCACAATCAATACCCATGAAAGCTGCAGTGTCAAGAAATCAAAACACGCATTGCATTGGGCAAATCAGCAGCAAGAGCTCTCTATGAAGTGCTAAAAAGCAAAGATGTCATCTTGAGGACTAGGGTGCACCTGATCCAAGCCAAGGTATTTTCAATCACCTCATATGCATTGGAATGCTGGACAATGGATAAGGAAGACTGAAGAAAAACTGACGCCTTTGAATTGTGGCACTGGTGAAGAATATTGAATATACCATGGACTGCCAAAAGAAGGAACAAATCTGTCTTGGAAGAAGTACAATCAGAATGCTCCTTAGAAGCGAGGATGGTGAGATTATGTCTCACATACTTTGGACCTGTTATTAGGAGGGATCAGTCCCTGGAGAAGGACGTCATGCTTGGTAGAGTGTCAGCGAAAAAGAAGACGACCCTCAACGGGATGGACTGACACAGTGGCTACAAAAATGGGCTCAAGCATAGCAACAATTGCAAGGATGGTGGAGGACTGAGCAGCATTTCGTTCTGTCGTGCACAGGGTCATTATGAGTCGGAACCGACTCGACAGCACCTAACAACAACTGGAGTTGTGGTCCTAAAATATAAAATCTGATCACATCAACCTCTTGTTTAAAATCTTTGTTATTTTCCCATAACCTACAGGATAAACTCCTGTTCAGTAAGGGTGCAGGACCCATTGAAAATCTGATTCTAAACCAGCTTTCTAGCCTTATCTCCTGCCATCTACACATACTCAGCAACATAAGACTTAATCTTCTCTAACTATTCTCTGTTCATTATCTAGTCTCTAGTTATACTGGCCAGTCTTCTTCGCAATTTATGGCCTTCAAGAATGTTGTTCACTCTTATCTCTCCTCTTCACCAAACTATCTCCTACTCATCTCTTACGTCTCAGCTTTAATATTACTAAGGGGAGTCACCATCCTTGATCCCAAGGCCAGGTTAAGTCTCCCTTTTCCTTCATAGTATTTAGTATCATATAGTTAAATATTTAATTTGTTTCTCTTCTTTGGAAACTCCTGAAGAAACGGACAACGTACATTGTATTCCTGATCCCTACATACTTGGCACTCAATGGATACAGGAAATTCTCTCATTATTCACATACTCATTACATGAGTACCCAAATTTACATAGGGAGGGAAAGACATCAAAATATAAAAATATATACCTCACACCAAGCACAAAAACTAACTCCAAGTGGATCAAAGACCTAAACATAAAGACTAAAACGATAAAGATCATGGGAGAAAAAATAGGGACAACCTTAGGAGCCCTAATACAAGGCATAAACAGAATACAAAACATTACCAAAAATGACGAAGAGAAACCCGATAACTGGGAGCTCCTAAAAATCAAACACCTATGCTCATCTAAAGACTTCACCAAAAGAGTAAAAAGACCACCGACAGACTGGGAAAGAATTTTCAGCTATGACATCTCCGACCAGCACCTGATCTCTAAAATCTATATGATTCTGTCAAAACTCAACCACAAAAAGACAAACAACCCAATCAAGAAGTGGGCAAAGGACATGAACACACACTTCACTAAAGAAGATATTCAGGCAGTTAACAGATACATGAGAAAATGCTCTCGATCATTAGCCATTAGAGAAATGCAAATTAAAACCACGATGGGATTCCATCTCACTCCAGCAAGGCTGGCATTAATCCAAAAAACACAAAATAATAAATGTTGGAGAGGCTGCAGAGAGATTGGAACTCTTATACACTGCTGGTGGGAATGTAAAATGGTACAACCACTTTGGAAATCTATCTGGCATTATCTTAAACAGTTAGAAATAGAACTACCACACAACCCAGAAATCCCACTCCTCGGAATATACCCTAGAGAAACAAGGGCCTTCACACAAACAGCTATATGCACACCCATGTTTATTGCAGCTCTGTTTACAATAGCAAAAAGCTGAAAGCAACCAAGGTGTCCATCAACGGATGAATGGGTAAATAAATTGTGGTATATTCACACAATGGAATACTACGCATCGATAAAGAACAGTGACGAATCTGTGAAACATTTCATAACATGGAGAAACCTGGAAGGCATTATGCTGAGCGAAATTAGTCAGAGGCAAAAGGACAAATATTGTATAAGACCACTATTATAAGATCTTGAGAAATAGTATAAACTGAGAAGAACACATACCTTTGTGGTTACGAGGAGGGGAGGGAGGGAGGGAGGGAGAGTGTTTTTCACTGATTAATTAGTAGATAAGAATTGCTTTATGTGAAGGGAAGGACAACACTCAATACATGGAAGGTCAGCTCAATTGCACTGGACCAAAAGCAAAGAAGTTTCCGAGATAAAATGAATGCTTCAAAGGTCAGCAGAGCAAGGGCAGGGGTTTGGGGACCATGGTTTAAGGGGACTTCTAAGTCAATTGGCAAAATAATTCTATTATGAAAACATTCTGCATCCCACTTTGAAATGTGGCGTCTGGGGTCTTAAACGCTAACAAGCGGCCATCTAAGATGCATCAATTGGTCTCAACCCACCTGGAGCAAAGGAGAAGGAAGAACACCAAGGTCACACGATAACTAAGAGCCCAAGAGACAGAAAGGGCCACATGAACCAGAGACCTACATCATCCTGAGACCAGAAGAACTAGTTGGTGCCTGGCCACAATCGATGACTGCCCTGACAGGGAGCACAACAGAGAACCCCTGAGGGAGCAGGAGATCAGTGGGATGCAGACTCCGAATTCTCATAAAAAGACCATACTTAAGGGTCTGACTGAGACTAGAGGAATCCCGGCAGTCATGGTCCCCAAACCTTCTGTTGGCCCAGGACAGGAACCATCCCCGAAGACAACTCATCAGACATGAAAGGGACTGGACAGTGGGTAGGAGAGAGATGCTGATGAAGAGTGAGCTAATTATATCAGGTGGACACTTGAGATTGTGTTGGCATCTCCTGTCTGGAGGGGGGATGGGAGGATAGAGAGAGTTGGAAGCTGGCAAAATTGTCACGAAAGGAGAGACTGGAAGGGCTGACTCATTAGGGGGAGAGCAAGTGGGAGTATGGAGTAAGATGTATATAAACTTATATGTGACAGTCTGACTTGATTTGTAAACGTTCACTTGAAGCTCAATAAAAGTTAATGCAAAAATATATATATATAAATATTCATTAATTAATTTACCATTTATAAAATCAGTCTTCTTTAAAAAAATCTTCCTTGAATTAACCTTAAATATATCTCATCCATTGGGTCAACATCTTTGTAAGTTTGATAGTCACTGCACAGTGGTTTCAAACTTGGCTGCATGTTGGAGACAATGGAGAATTTTTTAGAAGATTGATTTAATTGGTTGGAGTGCAGTCTAAGCATAGAGACACTTTTAAAAATTGCCAGATAATGACTTTTTCAGTCGAGGTTGAGAAGCACAGCCTAGCTGATCACTAGATATTACATTGTTAAATATTGAAACCAATGTTCAAAATATAAATACAATATAAAGTGACTGCAAAGTGAAATTGCAAATCTTGCAGAAGTAGGACTTCATAAAGTGAAAAAACAGAATGCTGGAGAACAGTTGAAATCTTTGACAAAGCAAGATCTTGCAGAGTTAGGCTAGAAAAAAAATTGAAGAACCAAAAATTGTCAAGAATGATAGGAGATATGGTAAATCGTTCAAAAGAGAATCATTTGAATATACAAGAATTAACCTAGGTCCTTAGGAAACTTTCTTGGCAAAAATGACCCTTGTTATAATGGTACTACCATAGTCAAAAATGATTGTGCCATCATAACATTTGACCTGAAAAATTACTCCTAAAAAGCCTACAGGTAATTCATTCTTCTCATATTTAATTCATAGTTAGAATAACAAATTAGTTGCTGTTTATTGTTCTTAATTTTGGTCAAAACAAAATCACCTTTCCTTTGTTTACCATGAAATTTTGTTCTCCACCCATTTAGTATATTAAAATACAAGATTTTTATATATCAACCTTGTGTGACTTTGCTAAAAATAGTTACTTTTACTTTTTTTCCTTTGTATCTTTATACTATTTATTTCCTTTCCTTGTCTAATTGCAAAGCCTCCAATACAACATTAAACAGAATGAGTGAGTGTGGACATTCATTATCTTGTTCTCTATCACAAAGAAAAAGCATTCAATATTTCACCATTAATATGATGTTTATTGTAGGTTTTTCCTAGATGCCCTTTTCATATTAAGCAAGTTATTTTATATTACTAGTTTGCTGAGAGCTTTTAATCATGAATAGGTGTTGTCAAATAGTTTCTCTGCATCTACTGAAATGATCATATGATATTTCTCATTTACTCTGTTTAAGTTTTGGTCCAAATGAAGCATAAACAATATTTGGCTTTTACTTTAACGCAGCAAACCGCTTTCTTAGCTAATCGTTACAAATACCTCCTGGCATTTGTTTTCAAAGAAATATACCTACACCTGCCTGCACATGTGTACCCATACAACATACCCATTGTCTTCCACTTTTTCTTTTCTTTTAAAAAATCTTTTTCATGGGCAACACGAGGTATCCATCCTCAGTTCACATGACTTGGGTTGCCACCCAAAAGGCTTGTACCCTCTGCTTTATCACATGGTTTTATTTGAGCTACAGTTCAGTTGCTCCAAATTATGGTATTTCATTCTTTTTAAGCTCACACCTGTTTCTCCTTATTTTTGGACCCTTAAGATTCAGGCAAGGACTTGGTCCATTAAACTTTATCCAATAAGCTTTAACTTGTACGAGGCTGAGCAGTGTATGTCTATTAATTATATGCATTTAACTATCGCAGTTCCCGTTGTAGGAAATTGTTGACTACTTTGTATCTTTAGGAATATGAGAAAAAATAAAACTTTTAAGTCTAGAAAACACAGAGGACATTCACCTAACTCATTCTGGTCCTTAGAAGAATCTAATTATATCCTCCAATCTAAACCTTTTTAGGGGGACGAGTGGGATAAATATTAATTAATCGTGCCTAGAAAGCTACTGCTAGGAATTAAAAAGAAAAAGTTTTAGTCCAAGCTTCTATCAAATTCCTGTCCCAGTTTTCCTAGTGGTGAAATAAATGTAATAAGAGTCCTGTTTTAACTACCTTGCAGAGTTACTGTGAGAACTGCATAATACTTGAAAATGTTCATTAAAAAGTAAAAAAAAAAAAAATTATGAAAAATAAGATATAATTATTATAAATAATAATGGCACCTTGTTCGACCCCAAATGAGGCACTGCAAATTTGCAGCTTTTTAAAAAAAATTTTATTGTGCTTTAAGTGAAAGTTAATTACAAATTAAGTCAGTCTCTCGTTTTTTTTATATATCTTATTGTGCTTTAAGTAAAAGTTTACAAATCAAGTCAGTAAATTTCCACCTTTTAATACCAATACATTTTAGTTAAATTCTCTTTTTTTTATTTTCTTTTTTTCTTATTTTCCCAACCATCAATTAAAAAAAAAAATTTTTTTTTTTTTAGAATAATCTTTCAGCACTGAACTTTAATTAAAAGTGCCAGTAAAGATTTACATAGAGTCCAAGGTAAGTATATTGTGACATTTTGAAACTCCAGCTCTCCTCTCAGGCTGACTTCATTTTCTTTTTCCTTTTTTATAACCTTTTCTATATTATTCTCAAAAAAAAGAAAAAGAAATCAAACTGTCTACCACTATACAGTAACTGTCACCACTATGGATGTTTCAGTTTTCCACCTTAAAACTCTTACACATGACCTCATAGCTCTCCTCTGCAAAAGTACCAGGGATATTTCCTCAATTGTGTATTCTAAAGTTTTCCAAATTTTTAGAGCCCATCACAGTGTCTCCATATTAGGGCTACAGACACCAAGGTTACTCTTTACTTGCATAATTTGGAAGCTCAGTTTCTACATCCAAGAATGCAGATTCTTCAAAATGACACAAAAGTGAAAGATTACACTCAAAACCAAGAACAATGAAGAAAAGCTGTCAAATGTTCTATAGCTAGATGGCAAGAAACATAAAGGTTCCTAACTAATTTTCTCATCCCCAATCTTTGTTAATATCAAGTTGTACAATCTTTTCATCTTAACCCCAAAACTCCGTACTTATGTACTTTTCTTGCTTTCTCTCAAGCCCCCATTTTCCTCTTTCTCATTCACTACTTTCCTCTTCCTGATAACAACAATATTTATTGAAGGTCTATAATGTGCAAAACCATGTGCTAAATGCTAGAAAAAACATCAGAGAACAAAATAGGCTGGCCCAGGAGAGACAACCATTAAACAAATAATTAAATAAACAGATACATAATTTCAAATGTCAATAATTGCTATGAGATATATAAGAAGGTGCAAAGCAAAATCGTTGCAGGCAGACAAGATCTGAATTGGAAAGGCCATGGAAGGCATCTCTGAAGAAATGACATTTAAACTGGGACCTGAAGGATGAGTAGGAATCAATCTGATGAAGAATGGGGAGAAGGTCATGCCAGCTGAGAAAACAGCATTATGTGAAAACCTTGGAGCAGGAAAAACCTTGGAGGATCCAAGAAACCAAAACTAGAACAGTACAGTAGCTGGATCAGAAAGACTTACGGGAAGAAAGGCAAGACTTGAGGCTGTCAAAGCAGGGTTCAGATTATGCAGGGTCAGGGCTTTGCAGATTATGTTAAGGAATTTTTGTTTTAATTAAAGCATCAGAGGAAGCTGAGAAAGGGTTCTTCTTGAATCTCAAAGAATAGCCAGAGGGATTTTCTTATCCTACACTGAATAAGGAATCTAAGTATAAATATAAAGAAAAGCATAGGAATAATAAACACCAAATTTAAGGGAGTGGTTCAAGATGGGGGGGATATAAAGTCAGCAAAGCACTCAAGGGGGTTTTCAACCATACTGGTAATGTTTTATTTCTTAGAAATAAATATGTACTTCTTATGATATTCTTTAAGCATACATAAATACGACTGAAATTTTCAAAATAAATTTATTTTAAAGATTAATGAATGCTAAGAATTTACTGGTTCATCTCCTTACCCTCTTATTTCCCAGGGTCATATGAAATCATCTCAATTTTGAGAAAGATAAGCACACAGAATTTAGGGATACTCCATCTTATATACTTGGTTTCCTGGGCCTTTATCTTCTAAACTTTTAGCCTCAGATGTTAGGAGCTTTTTAATTAGCGTATCTTTTGTTTTAGCATACACTATAATCCTCATAGCTTTCCAACAACCACAGAGTTAATATGAGGATTAAACGAGATAAAGCACTTAACAACATTGAGCACACAAAGAGTGCAATGAATATTAACTATTATTTTTTATTATTTCACATACTACAGTTTGCTATTCCCAACCCTGAATGTGTTCCATAATATTAGAACTAAAAAAACTCAGTTTATAGGGTCAAATGATACTCTGATATTTTCAATGCATATACACTATACACATTCACAATTACACATATGCAAATATATACACAGAAGACATACATGTCTACATTTAATGTATAGCTTTTGAAAAACAAATCTTTCTGTGCTCATTTAAACATTAAATAACAAAATGTTAATTCAAGGTCTTTTTATGGCTGCTGTAAAAATCTTTTTTTAAAAAAAAATGTAAAAATCTTATATTTGATGGTGGGCAAGAGCTATTTGAGGTGAGTTTAGTAGGTTCACTAACTTCTCCTAAGTACAACAATGCTAGATTAAAATTATTTAGGATTACATAAAGCTGCAATAATACTCAGTTTGGCTCACACTATGTTTAAAGGCTCATTTTTGTAACAGCAAGAAACTCATGCAAAACTTTAATCTTATAGAACTGAATATTGACGTCAAAATTTTTTCTACAACAGGAATAGCAGTCATTCATGGCAGAACATTATTAAAATCATATCTTTTCACTTAATTTTCTTTGAACAAATACCACAGATCCTCTCATTTCTTCTTCCTTCCAATCCACAAATACAATAAAAGCTGTCTTTAGAAAGGTCCTTAAATTAAACATCATGATGAAATTAGTCCTGGGATCCTGAAAATATCTGAACCTACGGCAGTTTTTGTTACATAGAAGCCTAAAAATTATCTCACTGAATCCTTACATGAATATTATACTTTAAATTACATTTCAATACCTAAGAACCCAGAACTTGCTTTTGTGAAAAAAACAACAATTTGTCACTCGTGATTCTTCAGTTTATATTACTTGAGGTTTGGACTTAGGTTGTTTTAGTAAACATTTCGCCATGCCTACTTCCTTGTTCCTCATCACAAATCTAATCATGCATTTTTATAAATATTCAAAATTAAATAGATTTATCTACTTATGTAAATACTTTTCAGTTAACTTCTACCGATAGCCTGTGTAGGGATCTCATTAACAAATACACTGGAACTTTTTAGATTGTTCCAGCAGCTTGTAAATAAATATTAGAGTTAATTTTTTAAATACATAAACATTCTACTCCTTCTAAAAGGTGGATATAAATTATTAATTCCAAGTTTTGTTTTACTTACCAAGCTCTGCCATTCCACCCCACTGCCTGAACAATATTATCAGCTCTTCGGATACTCATTCTTGCTAAGTAAAAGGATATTTCTTCTCCAGCTGGATTAATAATCAACTTTCTAGATAGTTCATTTGTAATTCTCTTCTGGTTAACCCTTAGCATTACAGCAGTCTTCCTAACTCACACTAATCAATTTGAAGAGGGAAGGAAAAGAGGAAATTCAATCATGCAGATAACAAGTGAAAAGTAAAAATGAGGGACAGTTTCTATCAAGCAAAAACGGACGATCAGCCTTAAATTTACCACTAAAAGGTAGAGATCTTTAAGTTAGATATCACTAAAGTACTCAGGTCATAAATAGAAGCTAAAGAAACAAAACACATGAAAAGGAAAACATAATAGGCTTACACTACACCAGCCCAGTACATGCTAGCCCATGTTTCTCACTTTCTTACACGTGGATAAATACAACTCAGGATAGGCTATAAGGTCACTATGAATCGGAATTGACTCAACAGCAATGGGTTTGGTAAGGACTGGTACTGGCATAGAGATAAATGTTTTAGTGGAAAGTTCTGACTTTCAACCTCTAAATGTCTCCTCTCTCAACAGTTGTAGTCAATTTGTCCTTTGTCCTACAATAAGTACCATCCCAGGCTTTATGGTAGTTTTCTCCAAACATGATCTGTAAATACTTGCATCCAAATAATCTGGGTGCCTGTTAACAATATAGACACCTGGGCCCCACTTTAGACATTCCAAGCACCCCAGGTAATTCTTATGCACACAAAAAGTTTCAGAGCTCGAGGACCATTTCTCACCTCATGTAAGACAGACTCGAGCACAACCTCTTGGGACTCAGGATGAAATTAATTACTCCTGCTGTTGATTTGAACCTTGAACTTTTACCTTAATTCTACCTTGTTTTCCTATACCTGAGTGCACTATTTCATCTACGGCCATGACCCTTCCATGCCCTTGGTAATCTTTCACATGCAGACTACTATTTGCCCCAGATTTTTCTTACTTTGTCTGCTTTATGAAACACTTTAATCTCCCGTTTTATGCCTCTTTCTATGATGGATTACACATGTCCGCTATATTAACTTTCTCCCAAGGCTGTTCCCATCACAGTGGGCCCTTACCAATCAGCTCTCTACCTGCTATAGTTAACAGTACTTGCTTAGTCATGTCCAGAGGTCTGAAATGGACAACTCGCTAAAATGTCAAAAGACAGATGTGGCATCCAGTGGTGTACACCATCCAAAAGCCCATACCCAAAATGAAGGAAAAGATAATGACTATGAAAAAGAACCATGGACAGCTAAAGAAAAGTCCTTGAAAGTGGAATAGCAGACTAGGTAATATAAAATTAAAACCTTTAAAATTCTAACTATTTGTTTTTATTTTTATAGAATCTATTAAGATGGGTCAACAAAATGGTGATTATTTAACTTGGAGAGAAGGTAAAGAGACAAAAAGGATACAGAAAAGACAGCACTGGACTAGTAGAACTCAGAAGACCTGGATTTCTCATAGTTTCTCTTTAATTTTCTAGACTTATGTTCTAGGTTAACTCTCTTAACTTGTCGGTGCCTCAGTCCCTTGTCTTTAAAATGAATGTAATAAACTATAGGGTTATTTTGGTAATTAATCAAGATCATATATACTAAAGAGCTTTGAAATTATGAATACCACACAAATATAAGGGATTATAACTATATAAATTTCTATTATATAAAAGGTTATAATTAACACTTATCCATAAAAGACATAAATTACTGATTATATTTGTTTGACATTTTTAAAGGAAAGTGATTAAGATACTGAAAGAAGTAAGCAGGAGTTTGTGAAACATCTTTCCTCAGAAAATTTCAAGAATAGCACCAACATCAGTTAGGGACAGAATAAGATAAAATCATCCTAAAATATACATAAATGATCACGTGAACCTGAGTTTGCCTAGGTTAGAATCAAACCTTAAGGGTCTTACCAGAGGGAATTCCAGATGAGGAAAAGGGTCATTTTGAGTGACACTGTTGATATTTCTCATCTAGAACCATCTCCCTAGAGTTCAGGCTGACTTCAAGTTGCAAAGGCTTGGGGCATTTGTTGCAAAACATTCATTCACACTTTATCCAACATTAGCCTAAGAATTAGATAAGTTACTATGATTTTACGTGTCTGAATAATGCAAAAAAAAAAAATGCATACATATTAAAATTGAGAAAATGGAAAGTCCTTAGCCAGTGCACAAATTGGTTGATGAGAGTTGCCTATGTGAAGAAAAAAAGATTGAGTCTTGAATTTAAAAATATGCACTTTCAGTTTTTTAAGTTTCAATAATTCAACAAATACTTTTTGAGGGCTTACTATGTTCTAGGCATTGTTCAAGACATTGAGGAATATTAGTGAACGAAAACAGTCAAAAATTCCCTGCCATTATACAGCTTACATTCTAGAGGGAGAGACAGTAACATAATAGATAAGCAAACTATACATTATGTTAAAAGTTGATAAAAGCTATGGAAACAAATAGAACAACATAAGGAAGATAGAGAATGTTTGAAGGGTTGCATTTTTAAATAGGATGGTCAAAACAAACTTGGCTGAGAAAATCACCGTTAAGAAAAGACTTCAGAAGAGGTGATGGAGTTTAATGGGGCTATACAGTCAAAGAGATTACCATTCTTTTAAAATTGTACTACTTTGACAGTAAGTATAGGCATCCCTATAAATTAACATTGGTATTATAATAGTGTAATGATGGAAATCAGTAATTTAATGATGAATAAATTGTGGTATATCCATATACAGTATATGATTCAGTGATCTGAAATCATGTTTTCAAGACTATTAACATAGAAAAGTCCAATATAATGATTTTTCAAGCACAAAAGTGTATCTACAGTATGATCTCAAATTTGCAATATATTTTTTCTTTCATACTAAACAACTATTTTTTGTGTCAGACACTGTTCTGGGCACTGGAGAGAGAGCAGTAAACAACCCCGACATGTTCCTTCTTCTTATATACACATAGATAAAGACTGAAATGAAATATACCAAAATGTTAATAGGGATAAACTTGCTCATTATGAAATAAGGTAAAATTATGAATTATTTTATTTTCTCTTCTGTGTTTAAATATACTCCAAAATTTATAAAATTTCTGAATGATTCAAAAAACAAACCATGGTATTTACATTGATCCAAATAATATGATTCATATTTGCCTTGAGAGTCAGAATTGACTTGATGGCAACTAACAACCAACAAGTATATCGTATTTTTTAATCATATACCAATTCTTATGTCTCACAACATCTAATAAAGTTGATTTTTTGTTTTTTATATTTAAACAGTATAGCAAATGGCATCCAGAAGATTTGTCTACCTCTAACTAGCTGAGTTACCTTGGGCAAGTCAGTTCAACTTTCCAGTCTCACTTTACTTACCTTTTAAAATAAAAGAATTGGACTAGATGATCTCAAATGTTTTTAAGCTCTAATATTTCATGATATTATTATTTCAAGTCCACTAAGTATCTTCAAGAAATTAAAGAAACACAGCTTCTCAGAACAAGAAAGTCTAAAACAATAAGGGAAGTTGGCTAGAAAAAAGAAAAAAAGAAGACCCAGGATTAAGGGAATTTGAAAATCTCCCCAAACCCCTGGACCAAGCCCATCTTCAATCACACAAGGGTTGCTTTGGAACAATATAGAAGAAAAAATATGAAAGTTGCTTAGATCATCAAATAAAACATGTTTCTAGGCTTACAAAAGAGGAAAATGTTCCTACACTCCCTCTGGTTCTTAAAACATACAACCACCACTACCAAGTGATTTAATATTGATATGGAAGGAAAATAGAAGTCACTCATTTTGCTGAAATAAAAAATATTTCAAACCCAGAGAGGGTGATTTGATTTTGAGAGTTTTTAAGAAATAGCACTGTATTCAATCCTCTTCTAGCACCTCCTTTGTAATACAAAAACCCCAATAACTCTCAAAATTGTGGCATTTTTTTATGTACAGAGAGAAAAATTCTTGTTGCTATTGCAGCAACATCTAAACAGTTTCCTGTAAACTTTCTATGATAGAAGTCATAGAATTTATGATAAAACCCTGTAGAGTGGTGAAACAAATTTCTTTCATATTTATCATTTATTTTATTCAGTGTGCATTTGAAGGAAAACCTTTTAAGAACACCAATAATGTGAGAAAGCTACAACAACTAAATTTATTGTTAAGTGTCACATCACTGGTCCTCCTGGGAGTTCAGAAAGAAAGCTTAAATCACATTTCCTAACACATTGGAGAGCTTCCCAGAGATGCGATGGCCCACAGAGGCAAACCATCCAAAGCACACTGGAATCTCAGAGACTGTGACAAAGAAATATTGCTTTGTTTAACAAAAGCAAATTGGACTTACCCTTTTTTTAAAAAAAAAAAAAAAAAACAAAGTACAAACTCTGTCCTACATTTTTTCTCCTTTCCTTACCCCTCCCCCTCCTGTTTCACCTGACTAAACTGTAGGTATTTTTTCCATCACCTGACTTAGGGACTGGCTAGAAATATTAGGAAAAAAACAATCTACCATTGTTACATGAGACAACAACCTTTCATGTCCTTGAAGCTCACCATGACCTTTCATCTTTCCTATCCCCAATGGTCTCTCCTAACAACTAAAACTACACTCAGTTGGGCTGAATTCCAGATTGTCATAAAAAGAACCCTGTCCTTTCAAAACAAAACCAATTTTTACACCAAGGTGGGGGAGAAACACAAGTCCATTGTTCCCTCACAGATGGAAGTTGGAGTTACTAAGGCAACTGCTCTAATCCTCCTTTTTACCACCTTTTTCACATCATTGGCCTATCAAGTATGCTACCTTTTAACTCATAAGCTCAAAAGCTGGTAGTCTAACTGGCTGCCCTAATTAGCTACGATTTTCACACTACAGACAACATGATGAGCTAATCGAAATTTGCAAAATAATGACGTACCTCCAGCAAATATTCCTCCTCCTGAGGCCCAGTCTTAGAATAACAATAATGAGACCATTATTAGAGAAGGGCATTAAAATGCTGCACTGCTGCTAAACAGAGAACTTAATTGTTCTGGTCTTGTCCATTGAATCAACAACCTATTGTTGTGGACTTGAAAAATAAAGGACTGGAGAATGGGTGCCATGATGATTGGTCTGTGCGGCCATACTGGCACTCTGTAGAATTGTTTTCTTTTGAAACTCTTGATGGACTAGTAGTTTTGTTTAAAAGTAACATAAAAGGCGATTGTCTGGATAAAAAAGTCCTATTTATTGAAATCCTTAGAAGCAGTTGCATGGATTTGTTCATGACCCCTGAGATAAAAACATAGTGACCATAATAATACCATTTGTAGAAAGCCCTGTTACCACTGCCTACAGTAACATAAGAGACAGTCTTTTCTAGCTACTGTAGGAAGGAAGGAAGTACTTCTAAGTAAAAGCAAGAATGATAAAAGGTCAAATAGTGGATAAAGCTCGTTAATCTCTGAAAGGAAGACTTTTAAAAATAACGCTAATTTAGGAATTCTGCACAATCGCCACAGATTCAAGCACATGTAAAAAGGCACCACGCTTTTTTTTTTTTTTTTTTTTTCTTTTTCACTCTTGAGCTTCTCCCCTTTGGTAAAAACAGGATTTAAATAAAACGATTATTAAATAACTGAAGCTCAATGTCTCAGGATAACCTGAAGAACAAGAAACCCAAAGGTTTCGTGATAATTACTCTCATGGCCATCCCCTGTCTATAGCGAGAATAATAAAATACTGAAGTTAAAGGTTAACTAGTGTAGGATTCTTTGCAATAGAAAAAGCACTGCTTACACGTTGTAAAAGTGTCTTCTACGTGGAGTCACGGTACATGTTTCCGTAAAATCAGGGCATGATTTTAGTGTTGAATCGTGGAGGGTATTTTTTGTTTTTTTCTTTTTGTTAGCAGGTATTTGGGGTGGGAATGTTTGTTTTTTACCAAGTGAAATCTGCATTATATAAAAATGTATTAAGTTGTAAATAAGACCTCTTGCTTCATTCAATCTGTGCTTTGCTTCATTTATCTTCATCTTGTTAGGCTAAATTAATTAACAATCTCACTGTTGCACACTTTCTCTTTTCATTACATCAAATAATGGCCCGTATATGGAAAAAGCCCTCACCACGGGAATTCCACAACTCCACTGCTACGAAGAGTCTCTGTGTATCACTGTAGTGATATCAACTAGGTACATTCATTTTATAAGCATTTATTAAATATACTTTTCATTGACAGCAACCAATTAAGCTCCTAAATTCTTAACGGATTGTCAATAGAAAGCCATTAAAAAAAAAAGGTGAAAGTTTCGAGATACTTTAGAAAGAAAAAAAAAATCATATTGTATGGTCACAAGTAGGTTTCACTATCAATTTCACCTAAAATAAGAAGAAACCCATATAAATTTGGCAGGTATGTTTTCACAGATACAACACAACATTATATAAAAAGGTTTAAAGGACACACCCCAAGCTGTTGTGCAACTTGTTTTGGAATGTCTAACATGTGATAAATTGGATAATTAGAATTTCATTGGTAAATCCCATTATTTTAAATCTGTAAGAGTGAAATGTGGTAAACTCTTTTGTAAGTTTTCTTTTCAGCCTGAAACACTGTGGCATCTGGAGCTATGCAAATGGACAAAACAGTAAAACACTTTTTAATCTTTTCCCTGATCAACCAGTGCTTCTTTCTCCAATCACAGCTTTGTGCGTGATATCTTTCTGCTAGCATTTCTTATTTAATTAAAACAGACACTGACAGAAGGACATGGATTAGTACTGTAATGATGCATTTACTTAGATTAATCGGAGGCTCCTTTTAGAGTAATGGCTTAAACAAAGAACAAAAGGAAATTGTTATGAAACAGCCTTTTATCCCAGGCAAAGGTCGCATTATGAGGTTTTTAATTTTGTCAGCTTCTGTTATGCTCTGCCTTGGTAGTGGAACATGAGAAGTGCTTTTCCCCCCAATAAAGCCAGTTATTATAAAAACAGCCATTAAAGCTGCAAATTAAAATGTCTGATTTTAAAACAGGTTACTTAGCTTTCAGAATCCTCTAATTAGCATGTTGTGCATTGTTGTGAGGAAAAGAAGACTAAAATGCTAATGACCTACCACCAGGTGACCACATTGCTGTGCAAAATAATAAGGACCTTTCTTTTTTTTTTTTTCCAAGTAGTATGATGAATTAACCAAGCACAGGTCCACCATCCAGCAGCCCTTCTCAGAGCACAGCTCCAGATGAATGGAGAGCCATAACTGTTAGGATGTGTTCAGTAATGCCCTGCCTCTGTCCAGAGGACTCTGATTCTCAGCCAGCTTCTTTTTCTATGTTCTCTACAAAGCAGACATTTTCTAACAAAAGAACAGTGAATGAAATAGCAATACTATATAGACAGTCTGAAATTAGAAAATACAACAGACGTTTTATTTCAAAATGCAAAGAAAGAATTAATGAACCACACCCCCTA
Organism: Elephas maximus indicus; assembly: GCF_024166365.1. Classification (NCBI taxonomy): domain Eukaryota; kingdom Metazoa; phylum Chordata; class Mammalia; order Proboscidea; family Elephantidae; genus Elephas; species Elephas maximus. The sequence continues at coordinate 71,805,380 of NC_064825.1, forward strand.
ACAAAACTACTGCTTTGCCTCTTCTGGTCCAATCCCCTGCCCCTCTTTTAATATCACTATGAGCTAGGCTTGCAGAGCATAAATGGAGTTAAGATTTGAAAGCTCAGTCTTGGTTCACAGTGTTCACTTTTATACTATGTTGACTTTAAAAGGCCCAAAAGCAAATCCAGTTTCCCTTTTCTGAACCTCATATTCTCCCTGTTTTACTGACTCCACTTACCACCACCTATTCCTAGTCATAATTTGCTCTTGATAAAGAATATACTGTCATTGCATTACCTAACATGTGAATTTAACTCAATTACTTGCATAACTTACATGTTATTCTTCATCTTTCATTATGGACTAAACGATTCTGTGCTCTATAAGGTTAGCATGCATTAGCTGAACACGTGGACTGGGTGGGGAATACCTATAGAGTCCCTAAAAGCAACCCAATTTAAGTCAAATCTCACACAAATATCACTGAGCGGCTTGCTCTAGGAAACTCTTGAAACCAATGTGAAATATATATTGACATTGAAACAGCAGGAAATCATTCAGGATCATCAGTGACATTTGCCCAGTTGAGTCTTTTGAAAAAGGGATTGTCCGAGATTGTATCAATTCTTTCGACCACAATAATGCTGCATGTTAGACCATCCAAAACTCAGTGGCTTAAAAATATAAGCAATTTATTTAGTTCACATGTTTGCAGGTTGGGTGGGCATTTCTTCAGGTTTTAGCTGAGCTTACTAACATGTCTTGTGGTTGACTGGTTCAGGGCTGATTGAGGATGGTCTCAAGGGGCCCTGGCAGCTCAGTGGTTAAAGTGTTTGGCTGCTAACTGAAAAGATCGGCAGTTTGAAACCACCAGCTGCTCTGAGGGAGAAAGATATGGCAATCTGTTTCTGTAAAGATTTACAGCCTTGGAAACCCTTATGGGGCAGTTCTACTCTGTCCTGTAGGGTCGTTATGAGTCGAAATCGACTAGACGGCAATGGGTTTGGTTTTAGGGTTTAGCTGAAACAACTCAAGAAATTCAACTCTGTTCCATACGCCTCATACTCCAGCAGGCTAGCCCAGGCTTCTTCTTCCCATCGTGACAGAAAAGGGCAAGAGCGTGAACAGGAATGCTCAAGTGCTTTTACAAGCCTCTACTTGTATCATATTTGCTAACATTTCATTAGCCAAAGCAAGTTAATTGACTGATCTACAGTCAAGAGGTGGGGCAGAAAACTCTGTTCAGAGTTGGAGGGCAATGCAAAGTTTCATGACAAAGGTACCAGATATAAGGAAAGATGAAGAAGAATTAGGGCCTGTAAATCAATCAGTCTAGCAAAGGACTCAAAGTCATTTTTGATGATTCCCAAAGTTTTCTCAGCAGAAGTTCTGTTTCATTCCATTTTAGCTAATGTAGCCTAGATAGCTACTCAAATTGAAATTCTGTATTTTAGTAGAAAAACTCTTAAAAAAAAAATGAACAACTCTACCACACTGTATATCCGTTAATCTCCAATTAAAAATCACAACTATACAGCTAATTCCAACATGTGACCTACATTCAAGTTCACCATTTAATTTTGTTTATTGACTTTTTGTGAATCAGTTACATCTTTCTTGATAAAATGTTTCAAAAATACAAATCTTTGTGTCTCAAAGGCTCCTCCTTCTCTTGCAGGGGCAGGTTAAGTATGAGGAGATATTTAGCAAATGCTTGCCCCAGAATTTCCTTCACTAAATATCTCGAGAAGTATTGATAGCTTCATTCCACGGAATACCAGCAAACAGTATTCCACAGTCCTTTACCACAGCAGCAAAAGCAGTGCTTAAAAAAAAAAAAAAAAAAGGAAAGAAAATCCTGCATCCACAATTATCTAAAAATAAAAAGTTTAATTAAAAAAAAAAAAAAAGACTATCACTCACATATCCCTGTTATTCCTCTAATATCTTTGAAATAGGAAAGAAGAAAAAACTTTGGTCCAAGGAAGAGAGAATATCCTAGAATAAAATTATTAAGAAACTAACTGTAAACTCTGCATATTCTCTGTTTCTGACCGTAAGAAGCAAACAATCAATGAGGATATATCTATGACAGCTGCACAAACTTTCCAAAGTAATCGGTGGGGGGCCCTACACATAGTTTTGGGGAGGTACCTAGAGCCAGTTACCAGTCTTTCCACTCACATACACTCATCCAGCAGAAGTAGGAGTGATTACTGGGCACAATTCCTAAACCCTGTGGCAAGGGAAATACAACCCTATATGGTACCACTCAATAATTATCCCTGTGAGCAATTAAAACAACCAGTGAAGTAGGTCTCCAAAAGGAGCCTTCAGCTATTCCTTCATCTGAGCCAGCACTGACAATGAGGGCTGCCAGAGCTGGCTCTAACACCCGAGGAACAAGAAAGAAAGGCCAGCAAAGCTCAATCTTGCATCCAAAGATACTAAAAAGGAAACTAAATCTCATGGAGAAAACTATCTTAAGAATTACCCAATTAATGGAGAACAGAAAAAAGTAGGATAATAAAATCTTTTTAAGTCCCATTCACTTTTCCACATTCCATTACAACTTATTTCAATAATAGATTCCTACTTTTGTTTTAAAGCAAAGCCCTAAATTATGATTTGCATTTTATAAACAAGGATGATACCTGGCAAGGATGCAATTTGCACTGGTTTTCTAATGTTTTGGTCAACCAATTCCTCTCACCTGGTCTTTAGCATTAATCATTAGAGCAGTGATCCAAGGCCCTGGAACAGAGCAAAGCTAATAGGTCCATGTAAGAATCAAGACTCGCATTGTGCCCTCATTAACACTGGATTCTAAACAAACAATAGGCCCATGCTCAGAGAGCTGTACTTATTTTTCTCAATGGAAGTAACTTGGGTTTGACTGAAAAATTTCTTTAAAAGCTTCTTTGCTTTGACAGAGGGGCAACGAGAAAGAAACAAAAGCATTTGGATATCAGAAAAAGAAAGGAAGAAGGAAAAGGAAAGATCACACTCCTTAAGGACAATATCTTCAAATATCCACTACCTGGTACATGCAGGCAATCAAAAATAGTGTGTTGAATTAAATTGTCATATATTTAGAAAAACAGATAAGGACAGAAGAAAGTAAGCACTCCTTTTTTAAGAAATTGCATCACTCGTCACATCAGATATTCAGGAAGCCCAAACTTAAGACTGCCTAACATTTCTGTTGAACTTTTGTTTTATAGGATAAAATGAGATGAAACATGGGTCAAATTACAGATGGAGTCATACCTGCTTCCCCAGACTTTTCGTAAGTATAAAAATTTCATTAAAATTAAATCCAAGGAGAGGCTTGGGGGAAGAACGATGTCATAAAAGGCTTACTGCAACCAGTGGGGTGAGTGTGGGGCCTGGAGAAGCAGCGGCTCTACCCTTTTGTCTTTATAAAAGGCACTTGGGACATAAACAGACTAATTCGAATCTATTTAAATCTCAGGTCATGTTTGGCTCAAACTTTCATGCAGGGGCCTTTTTCTCTGCTCAGTAATGCCTTTTCTGACAATCAGCATCCCCCATAACCAAAGTCATTTACCTGCTTCCCTCTTAAGCCAAACTGATTACACTGCAGGTCTGCCAAAAAATAGTCAAAGATAATCACAAAATTGTACTCCTATGACAAAGACTTATGTAGTCAGCCTCCATGCTTCACCAATACCTTCTCTATCCCCAACTTTTCTCCCACACCCTGATCCCAACAAAATAACATCAATAAAAATAGTTGATGTTTCCAAATCCATTGAAGATAAAAATATTTCTTCTCCCAGTTAAACTTCAGACTTAAATTGCAAGCACCTCTAGGAGAGGTAATACCATAAGCTCCTTTCACACTAAGTTGTGTATGATTCCCAACTCATTTTACAAGACTAGAATATCCTCAATACCAAAACCAAATAAAGACACCATAAAGAGAAAATTATGGGCTGATCTCATTTATGTACACAGACGTAAAAATCCTTTAAATATAAACTAATTCTACAGTTTATATGAAAATCCATCGAGAACAAGTGCGTTTTATCCCGGTTAATGCTAGGATGGTTCATAAAACCTTTCAATAACACCATATTCACAGATCAAAGAAGAAAAAGTCTAAGAATACCTCAATAGATGCAATAAATGCAGAAAAACCTATAGCAAATATTATACTTAAAATATTAGGATGCATCCTCATAAAAGACAGGAACTACGTCTTCCCTCATGAAAAGCTTCAGGCTGATTGTGAATGAAATATCTCAAGGCCAGGAGGAAGACAATCTAAAAAAAGGTGCGAATAGCAGTTCTACCCCAAAAGAAAATAACACACACCTGGGCATCCCTAAGTGTCTGCATGGGTCACAGCAATCTCTTTCTGGTGAGAAATGTGTATTATATTACATTTAGTGAAAAACAAAGAAGATACAATATTATCTATGCTCTGATTACAGTTATGTTAAAAAAATTTTTTTGACCTCTGATCAAGGAAACAAGTAGGCAAAAATGAAAACAGGTGACAAATTGTAGAACTGTGGGTGACATTTTGTCTTTTCTTTTTGTTGTTTTGTTCTAAATGCAATTAAAAATATTTTAACCACCCCCCTCTCCCCCCAAAAAAGGTATATATGACTGATACGGGATAGTACCCTGTGAGTAGGTTTGGGTAGGTAAGATACATAGGCAGTTTGTGATGAAAAAGAAAGATCACCACGTAGAAGGGTTATAGGAAGAAGAATGGAGAGGCCATTAGAATGTTAGAAGCAGGCTCTTTCTAGGAATTTTATCCATTTTATACTTTATTTTGACTAAGCTGCTAATTAGGGATCATTTAAGGAAAAGGGAAATTCTATACAATGACAGATAAGAAATCTTCAAAAATCCGCTATCTCTAAGAAACTCCACCTGTATAACTAAGTATTCGTGGATGCCATTCCAAATGTCCTGCTGTCTGCAAGGACTTTTAATAACCCTTTGAAAATTCAATTATTTTCTGCTTTGACATTTTTTGTTGATACCTTGTGTTTTCATTGATAGAAATATGCTGAATCATTGTGTCTGAATTTTTGGTACGTAGTATGGATTTTTTTTTCTTGTCTCCTCCCACAAGCCTAGGCTTAGAGTCCAGTGGGACAACCATTGTCCCACTAATTCTACCGCCCTCTCCAAGTGTCTCCCCCAGAGTCCACTGGGATATACGTGTCCCAAAATGAAATTTTCTGTTTTTCTTACCAAAAATCCAAACACCTCATACAATACCCTGTAAAAAACAGTTACGTTGCAGCACGCGCCCGTTTTTTTGGCTTCAACGTCATAAAGGCCCCTGCCTTGCGGCACCAAGCAGCGTCAGTAAGAAAGCTGCTTCCCAACAAACCTGAGGCAGAAAAAGTTGGTGGGCAATAGTATATCCCAATTGTTATTGAAAAGATATTAAAGGCTAAGAAGCTTCTTTGATTGTGGCCTGATCTTAAAATGGTTTTAATGAGGGCCTTGCTTTCAAGACCTAGTTTGCACCCCAACCTCTGGACACTATGGTTTTCTAATGCAAGCATCTGGGACAATGAGCTCTTAGATCCATGGAACATATCTATAAGGGTTAGGGAGAAAACGATGCCAATTTAAGGCCTTGACACTTAAGATCTGCCAAGTACAAAAGACCAAAGCTGATTGAGACTATACAGTAAAATCTGCAAAAGCCAGAACTGTGTAAGGCTGAAATCTGTCAGAGAAGGAAAACTCAAATACAGTAAAACCTGTGAGAGCTGAAACCTGCATAAGGCAGAAACTTGTCAGGGAAGGAAAATTCAAATATTTTCCACTAAAAGGAGTGAGAGAAAAGTCAAGTGATAAAACTGTACCCTGCAAAAGGCAAAAAACTTGTGAGACCCAGAACTTGACAAGGCAGTCCCATCATGTTCTGGCTCTCACAGGTTTCACTGTACATCCTTCCACAGCAGGAAAAAAAAAAAAAACAAGAAAACCTAATATCTTATTTTTATGTAGCATTTTTTACTTATTTTTAAGCAATAAAATCTTACTACAAAATGATCCAGCATGTTTTTAAGAGAGATGATCAAATACCAGAACCTAGTCTTCCTGTACACATTTCAAACGATGTACAGAGACAGATAAAATGAAGAGCTTACAAAAGGCAACATAACAAATATAAATAAAAAATATTTCCCCTTAAAATGTGATCTACTGAAGTCAAGTAAAATTTGCATAGCTATATTTGAAGAATAAATTTTCTTCCATATCCAGATTATTTTTTCTAGGCAAACAACAAAATCTGTATTATAATATTCATCTCTGTTTTGTTTTCCAAACTATTGAGAAGATCTCTAATTTGAAGTAATTCCATTAAGGTTGATCTCAGGTAGAATTATATATTAATGAATAGGATTAACATATGCAAATGTCAAAAGCAGACGCTGTTTCTTCAGGGCATAGGCAAATAAAGTACTCTCTCCAATTCCTGTCCAAGTTGTGGATCTAACAAAAATATCAAACTGTAATAGCCAAGTAAGTATTAAAAATAGAAGTGCAGTTCAACTTTTTATATTCATGGAAAAACGGAAAATAATATTTCTAGTGTGGATAAATACATAAATGTGTTCTACTTTCAAAATAACGCAAACTAAAAATTTGGAATTTATCTGGTTATATCATCTCATTTGCATTTTTTTCCCTGACAACGCTAATAAAATTGTTTCAGTAGAAACTATACTAGTTTAAACAGTAATAATGATTTCCATTGTATCACCCATGCTCTTTCACACTGATGGACAGTAACAAATGGAACAAATAAATTGTAAATCCTGGATGAATCAATGGACATCAAAGTATTTCTCCAAATCACGTATATCTATCTACCACGTTAGTTGTACAGTCAGTTGTGTGATTCTAGTTGTATTCATTAGAACACTTAGTTGCAACTCAAAGTAGTTTCAGCAAAAAATTATTTGCTCACATAAGTGAAAAATCCTGCCTCTGACACAGCTGGACTCAGTGTTAACATGATGTAATCAAGAATTGGTCTGTTTCCATCTCTCAAGCAGCCTCTCCCCTTTCAGATGACTATCGGAAGCTCCAGGTTAACAACTTCAACAGAAAGACAGTGCCTCTATCCCAGTAATTCCAGAAAAAAAATCCCAGGATTGAGTTTCAATGGCCTGGCTTAGATAACATGTTTATTCCTGAACTAATCATGTAGCCAGGAGTATGGAATGCTCTGATTGACCAGGCCTAATTTTTGTGCCAACCTTCTAGGGCTTGGAAGAATAAGGGCAGTCCCACCCCAATGATATGTACTAAAGGTGAAAGAAGTATTGTTCCTCAAAAGAAAATCAGGGTACTTTTACCAGAATAAGGTGCAACAAATGCTGGATAGGAAAAACAATGAAGTGTATAGCTATAATCCATAGTTCCTTTTTCCAATAATTATTACAGTGAGGTAACTTTGGAGAAAAAATAAAAACAATTACAAATCCTTCATTGCAATAGCAGTCTCACAGCAAAGACTTCTTTGAATTGTTTCTAGTGGCCCCAAAACAGGAACAAAAACTATGACTCTAGCAATTCTTAATGCAGCAAGAACAAAGGAATTCTTCTTTTGATAACTTTAATTCCTTTCCCTCACTTCAGGGACAGTTACCCCAAATTACTCTTCCTCTCCTTCCTTTTCACCATTATTAAGTTTAAATTCTTAGAATCCTTGCAAATATTTATGTGGAACTATCTTCAGCTACTATCCCTAGAAATTTCTATTCATGTGCCCCCAAGCACTACAAAAACTTCTTGGAGGCCAGCTATAAACATGTCTTTCTAGGTCAAGTATGCCAATACCTTTAGGTTAAATGAAGCTCCCTTATAACTTAATTCATTATCTTTTTTTTATTTGAAAATATTTTTACCTTTTTTAAAAGGCATAGGCCACAAAAAGACAACTTATTAAACTATTATTGGCCATTTACATTTTGGGATGAATGTGATCATCAAATGCTTTCCTGAAAGGAGGATTTTACATGAGGGAAAGGAAGAAAAACATAAATGCAAAGAAAGCCTGGGGAGAGTGGAAAGCCATTAAAGGATAGGGTGGCTGAGGCACCAAAGGCAGTATTCATTGGTGTCAAATTCATTCACACATTCATTTTATGCATATTTAGAGCATCCACTATGAGAAAACTGCTGTGCTAGAGAGGGTACAAAGAACCATGGCATGCTCCCCACTCTTCCAAAACCATAATTGGCAAATGGGATAGAAGAAGCATGAGCAGTAATGGTGAAGGTGACATGCCAATTCCTTGTTTGTTTGTTTGTTTCTAATCTCAAGCGCCAATTTTTTTAAGGTCTCACAGTAAATAACGTTTCATTTAACTCATCTTTAAATTCAAGAAATCACTTCTTGCTAACTCCCAGGATAACATGAAATCGGTAAAAGCAAGCAGCACATTTATGAGTCAGAATCTAATGGGCTTAGTTTTTTTGGCTAAATGTAAGAAAGACAATGCAAATTTTGGAAATTATGAAAAGGACTGAGAGGATGGAGTATTTTTTAAAATTGTAATTAATTCACTCATTTTATACTGAGTGCTTATTGAAAAGTAGGCACTATATAGTCATGTAAGTTATTTAAGTTGGATTCCACTTAATACCCCTGTTCTAAAATAAAAAAGAGGAAAAAGGAGAAAAAAAACTTTCAATCAGAAATAAATAGGAAAGAATGCTTTCAAAAACTACAATACAAAATGCTACAAGCACAGAAAATACAAAATGCTCTGGGAGTTTAATGACATAAGATCAGGGAAGACTACAAGGAGTTGGGCCTTGAAAGATAGATTGAATTTCTACAAGTAAATATGTTTGAGATACATATTCCCAGTAGAAGAAATGGTATGAAATGTGGCAGGAAAATACAAACTCCTTCTATACCAGTCAATTCAAAAGCATCTAGACAATTTCTAGATAAAGATTCTACATACAAATAAGCTATTTTTTTTTTATTTCCTACATGTTAATTTTTATTCAGAATTAAAAGATTTGAGAGACATAATGCATGCTAGGGTACTTTGTCAGCAACCACATTCACAATGCATAAAGAATGGAACACTTCATATATTATCTGTATTGGGCACTATATGTCAAAGATACCCAACCAAAATACATGCTGATTTATTTATTATCTTTTTTTTTAAGCAAATGAGTAATGAAATATGAAGTAAGTTTCTATACATTATAAAAAGAATTTTTAATATTTGCTTCACTGGGCAGGTAAAATCTGTGTCTCCTTACCATAAAAACAACTGGGCCCCCAAAAGGAAAAAGATCTTTCTTACTTTGGGCAGGCAAATTAAATATATACCATTTGTACAAATACACTATTAACTACACAGGCAGAAAAAATGATCAGTCATGAGGGATACCACCAACTTGAGAGACTATTTGGCAAAGTCTAAATGTCATGGCACTGGACAAAATAATAGTAAAGTGAACCTAGAAGAAAAAATTGCCTCCTCGGTATAGCAATTTCTAGGTTAAAACAATGAAGGCATGAGGAACACTAAGTGGGATTTGGGATTCTGGATTGTCCTTTCATACTAAATATTTAGCATAAAGATTAGCACATGTGACTTCCCAAGGGAGTTATCCCAGTATGTAGCTCTTTAAAGGGCATACTCCCACTCTGACGGCATACCTCTCCCTGTAAAATGGACATGATCACAAAGCCTCCCCCATGAGGCATTAGCACCACAGTAGGTTAATGTAAGGCTGGAGACAAACTCAATGTCATGTGTATTCTGGTCAGCCTGAAAAATCTGCCTTCATATTTAGACCCATGTGCAGACTAGTAATTCACAATGACACTTTCACAGAAAGAATATGCATGTCCAGAAAAAGAGGCTCTTCTGCCAAGCTGACATGCCAACTTTTCCCACTGATCAGCATCATACTTCTAATGTTATACTTCAGTAAGGGAAATATAAGTACATACAAAAGTGTCCAAGACGTCTTCTAGTCTCTCTGGTACTATAAAAATTATTTATTCTGGATCCTAGGCAGTTTGTCAAGTATGATATTTTATAGGATCCTGCTGCCTCCAAGATATCAGACTTGGAAAACTGAATGCTACCTGGCAATTCTTAGAAACAAATGATTGCTAATCTGTACCAGCTAAAAAAGTCTAAAAATCCGTTCAAAATTTTTTGAATTAAGGACTCCTCATTTAAACAGGTTACAGGTTAATTCCAGAATTTGGAATTCCTGTGTCCACAGAACTAAATCATTCCCAATAGCTATCTTTCAAAACCTTCTCCTCTTGTCAATGTATTCTACATTCTCACTCATCCACTCTATTACTCATTCAACAAATATTTATTGGGTACCTCACTATCTGCCAAGTACTACAAGTGACAAGAAATCAGAGGTAAATATTTTTTCCACTTTGGGGGCTATGAGCTCTGTAACAGAACATTATAATAGTGTCCCACAAATCCATTACCCAGTACTATAAATCTGAGCTAATGAACGGATGAGCAGGCTGGAAGACATGGAGGAAAAATGTTACAAACACAATACCTTCTAACTCTCTGAACCATAGAATGAAGTGTCAGAACCAGAAATCTTGAAGTCTCAACTAGTCATTCACCCTCTATGTAAATATGATACCCCATTGCTTGTGCCCTTGGTGTTGGGCCAATTAAACTACCTAAAGCCAGGCTTGCTGGGAAATTTGAAGTATTGTCCTGCTTGAAGAGAGGAAGTGAGTATGATGAGAAGGCACTAAGCAATAACACAATAAACTAAAAAACCCAAATGTCCTTTTTAAAAAATCGATATATTGGCACTTTGTAGCTTACCATGACATTTAATTGACAAGAAAATGAATGGCAAAATATTTACTTTTGGTATCATCCACACTATAACTGCATTGCCTCCTAGCACATCCACACCCCTGACATATCCCATCAACAGATGGTATACTGTGTTTCCTATCTAAAAAGCCCAGACACAAGGCAAGAACATGACTAATGTAACAAAAATCCACCACTGCCATTGAGGTAATAAAGGGTACAAGACATCAGGAAAATCCTTGGCAGGAATTTATGATCCCCGCCAGCCAATCTTCTGCCTGACGGATAATGGCGCAGTCTTCAGGATTTAGAAGGATCCCCCTCTCTAAGAGGACCAAAGTCTATACTAAAAATAGAGGGAGATGGAACAGACGAGAATCAGAATGCAGTTGGGGGAAGGGAGGAGAGGAGGAAAAGTTTTTACTACAAACCCCCAATAACTTACTTGGGAAAAAAAAAAGAAATCAGTTTTAAAACAGACTTCTAATGCTCATAAACTGAGTATATTTCTTGTTTTTAAAAAGTTAAATGCTCCAGCTACTTTTTTGAAAGAAACATAAATACGTCTATGAAACACAATTCCCCTAAACTTCATGCAGATACTGGTGCAAAAAAATAGCCAATAACCTGAATTTGTTTTCAAGTTTCTTCATCCAAAGTGATCCTTGCTTTTAACTCTTTAGGTTTATAAATTTTTTATATGCCTTGCCCATTATGTATTATTTTTCTTAGTTTATTCTGTAGCCAGCACACTCTCACTGGATAAAATGGACTTCAAACAAATTTTCAAATTCCTGATGCCACGACTTCAAAAAGTAATATGAAATTATGAAGAAAAAAAAAGTACATTTCCTGCAATACTTACCCAGTTGGTCCTTGTACCTCATTCCATGCTTGTGAATGCTGAGAAGCTTTTATTTGCATATTATAGTAACAGACATCTAAAAATGTATTCTACCTTCCCCTTAACACCACCACATCGTGGTAAAGCTATTGAAATTGATACCCACAGAGAACACAGAGACCTTGGTCTCTAACACTCCTGAAGTAGAAAGTGCTTCTCTACCTTCTTCATACAAAAATGCATAAAATAGATTATCCTAAACAAGTGATGTGGAAGTCATCATTAGTTCATTTCTTCTGCCTTCTAACACGGTAAGAAACAAAAATAGCCTAGGATCCAAATGTATCTCAAAAGATAGGAGAGTGTAAGATCAAGAATTCTTATCTTAAGAACAGAGACTGCTACTCAGGCAACGATAGCACCACAAGGTAACTGTCAACTCCAGAACAAATACCATGGGGTGTTTCAACTGCTGAGCCAGAATATGACAATCAGCTTTAAGAAAAGTACATCAGAAAAGGAGAAATGAGAAGTGACAAATGTCTAGCCTGGAGTTGACTTCAATCTGGCAGACTTCCCCACCTATTACCAGTACCATTCAATGTAACAGCTATCCTTAGCATTTGCTCAGCTATTACTTTGGGATTTAAAAAAAAAAAAAAAGTGGTAGACAAAAAGGGTGGGGGTCCTAGGTGCCAGGCTCTAAACAGTTAAGTACAGGCACCTTCAACTAATATGGAAAGTTAAACAGAAATTTTTTACAAGCTGGCACCCGCTCACATAATGAGATGCATTGTCAGTCCTCACTAAGTGAAATATTTGTGTTGCCATGCAGCTAAACAAATGCCTTTTTTCACTTTCACTTAAGACAGCCTCCCGCTCCTGTTTCTCTAAAACAGTAGAGGAAGATCTAGCTGGGTAACCTGTGTAGTCTGGACTGCCCCACAAAAGGAATATTTATATTAACATCCCATATTCATGGGGAATTATAGAAACTCCACACATTAAAGCCAACATTAAATTCTGCTATTTTAATATCTTCACTTATCAATCAATGCAACTTGGCACAGAATGAAGTAATACAGTAGCATTAAAATCACTAAACATCCAAGAGTGTGGTGACATTTTTTTCACATCATTTGCACATTACTATTCATAATGCTACAGCAATCTCCTATATAAAATATGATGAATTCACAAGTATGATTATCAAATTTATGGTGTGTGCTCACTACACCACACTTTATGGTTTTGTAGCTTGTTTGCCCTGAAGTAACAAAGATTTGCATAGAGTTTAAATGAGTATGGTCTATACAAACTATAGTTAAAATATTATTACAGTTATATGCTTTTCCATATGAACTAGTAAAAAAAATCATATTTTATTCTTCTTTAGGGCAGTATTTTACTACAATTGAATGAAAAGCTTAGCTCTGCTACTTCTCTGCAAACAAAATCAAGACCAGAAGAGGTACAATCAGACCTGAAAACCATAGTGAGAAATTTTCAAAATAAACATTTAAAAACTTAAAGCCTAACTAAAAAGCTTATTTTATCTCTAGAATAAAAACGTCCTTTCTGTGAAAAGAAAAGGAAAAACCCTCCCAAGTACCTAAAATCTACAGGATAATGGTGAAAAAGCTATAGCTCGATTTTTCTTGTCCGATAAGCTGTTGTTTGGGATAACCTGGTATTCGAAACCTTATTTCCAAAGCACCTCCCACACTTACTGTCAGCACCATGGCAGTAACTGATTTCTGGCTGCCTCTGAGTAGAAATTGACTCTACTGCAATGGATTTGGTTTGGTTTTAATTCAACATAGGGCTTCCCCCATACCTTGTGGTGGTTTTCCACAGGGCTCAAAGTCAGAGTATTCCAAAGAGCTATTGTCTTTGAATTTTAGGAGCATTCCTACACGAGGAAAAAAAAAAAGTAACAGAATGAATCTTTAAAATTTTTCTAAGATTTCCCAAGGCGAATCAAACTCAAAAGGAATTCTCCAGTTCTGATTAGAAACATTATTTGGGAAATAACATACTCTATCTTGAATAATGTACAACTAATTGACAGTTTGTCACAAAGGTAATTGTTCTCTTTTTACTTTGACCTTTTTAAGCTCTTGCTTCAGTGAAAAGCTAAACCATGCTTGAAATAAAACAAAAAAAGCAAGACAAAAGAATAAAAAAAGGGTGAATATAAATTGAGGAAAAGGTAAAAAAAAATGACTAAGACCGATGTGCTACAATTATTAAGATTTTTGTAGATTTTTTTTTTTCCTTGTCTAATTCTGGACTGAATTCGCTTTTCATGAGTATTTGAAGAAAACTTTGTAAACCCTTCCAACTGGAGACAACAGAAGCAGATGACATTTTCCAAAAGGGAAGTCTAAAATAAGTGAAAATGTGTATTCCTTTCCATTCTCATAAAATTTCAACACTGAAGCTGACTGACATTTAAAGATGACTAGTTTCTGTGGTAAAGGGGTATGTTCAGTACAACTCCCCAAAAACATTCAAGTATATCTGGGTAGAAACACTGGTCCAGTGTTAACCTCCTCTGGTGAAAGACAACTGGGAAAGGCAGTAGATAGAAGGCAGGATCATGATTCTAGAAGATTTCCTATGAACTAGTTTTTTTTTCTTTTTTTAATTATTTCTCTTCAGTGTAAGAACCTCTGTATTATGATACCAAAGCAGAGTGAAAAATTAAATTAATTTTTGCATTGTATTTTTGGGCCTCTCTAGGATGTAAAAAAAAGTCCATGTGCTTATTAAGAGGTAATTAGTCCTTTGGGCCAATCACTGCTTAGAAAGTGTTCTAAGTATTTGTCTTACCCTATACCTACGTCAGGGTTATTTATCAAAGGCATCCATAAGCAGAAGAGACAAAACAGATCAATGATATTATGTCTTTCAAGCTCAGCAGCACTTAGCCGATTCCTGGGCCTCCAAGGCCGAACAGATTTAACCAAGATTTTTCACACAATCAGGTAAAGAAGGCCAGGCTAGTCAGCAGATGTCCCATTTAGATAACAAAGAGAATATTTTAGTGACAATGTGAGAAAAGGAAAAAAAAAAATCTACAAAATTGATACAAACCCATTGGGCTATATCTCCCTTTTTGTTCTGCAGAACTCAACCTCAGGTCTAGCAAGGACATTATCAGCATTCTTAAAGCAAATAAAAAGACAATCTTACATATTTAGTTATAAGTACACCAAAATAAAACACTTAGAGGAAATCAGCACATTATTGTTAAGCGAGATAATATATCTGAACTCTCTCAAAAGATTTATGACAAACACAATGACTATATGTTGATATTCTAGTCTCATAGATGGAAAGAAATGAAATGGAAAAATTTTTGCAGTATTGCTGGACAATTTATCCTTGGTTTTATTTCTAACTTAACATTAACATCTAATCAGCCTAATTTCATTGTGTAAGATGTAGAAAATGGGTAAACAAAAGATAGTTATTAATATTCTAGACTGTTTTGTTTCATCCCCTGAAATGGTAAAAGTATTGCCATGCAAACAAAACTAATTTCAGCATTTGGTAAGATCACTTTAGTTCCTATAATTCACCTTTCACAGTGCCCATTACCTCAACTAAACATGTTCAGAAAGCCATAATGATGATGAAGAGAACTCAATAATACTAAAGAAATCAAGTTGCAGTATGGTTTTGACTTGGAATCAGGAAAGAAAACACTGCTCTTGTTCTTTTCAGAGGCCAAGTTTAAAGAAAGAATAGTTTTCAGTTATCTTAGGCCACATTTCAACTAAACACAAAAAGCTGGGAATGAAGAAACTTTACAAAAGAACTGTTAAGTATTGGATGGGAAGCACTTAGGAATTAGTCAGGGCCAGTTGTCCAACTTACTTTCCAACCATCTGCATCAAATAAGCTTCATTAAAACAGAACCATGTGGAAAATTAGCTAGCAATTAGCACAGCTTCTGCACAGTACATCTAATACTGTAGATTTTAAACTTTTAGTGAAACTGACTCAACTACTTCTATGTTGCTGTTGTGTAGGACTTGACAGAATTCTCTAGACTTGCCTCATTCTCTATGTCATTTCAAGATATTGCTATGTCATTGAATTAGAAACATATTTTTAAAAAATCGAGTACTTTGTCACTTTTCTTGCAGTTGGTATCAGCCGTTAAAACAAACCCAGGTACATTGAAACAAACAGCCTCTCAAATGACAACTAATACTAAAAAAAAAAAAAAATTTTTTTTTTTAGTACTACATGCTACAAAAAATACACCCACTTTTATCTTACATAAATCACATCAACAACCTTTATATTTGACAATTTATGTCTCTTAACAATGAATATAGCTGTTATAATTAGCATTTATTAATACTCAGAAATGTTTTAGACCTCAGGAACCTTTTGTACATGATCTGTGCAAAGGATTGACATAAAATGGTTTCATCGTTTTCACATCAACAAACATGTAACTACAGACAGGACATCATGTCAGTAATTAGTGAAACAAAGAATAAGACATAGTTCTGATTCACAATGGCCTTACAATCTAGCTACAGAGATTAAACATATATGAAGTGATAAGGGCCTGGATGAGAGTAATAGGAATGAAAAAAAAGAGTAACTGCTCAGTCCCTTCACCTCTATCCAAGATGACTGTGTACCATTGTACAGTTTATTCACGGTATAGGGATGCTCAGCTGAAGGGCCAAGTAGGCTGCAAATCTAGCCAGCACTCTGCTTACTAACCTACGTACCCTGACACAGGGCTGTAACCACCTAAGCAAAAGGCACATAAGAGGAAAAAGGTTCTGGCAAGTTACCAGGCCATGCTGCAAAGGGAGGCTACATCTACCCAGGAAAAGCTCCTATTTCTAATTCATCCATTCATAGCACACGCCTTTTTCTGCTGCTACCACTCTAGTCTAAGTCATCATCTTCTCTCATCAAAACTATTATATGAGCCTCCTCACTGATATCCCTGCCTCCACACCTGCTTTTCTATAGCCTATTCTTCTAATGGAAACCCTGGTGGCATAGTGGTTAAGTGCTATGGCTACTAACCAAAGGATCGGCAGTTCGAATCTGCCAGGCACTCCTTGGAAACTCTATGGGGCAGTTCTACTCTGTCCTAAAAAATGTCCTACAGGGTCGCAAAGAGTCGGAATCGACTCGACGGCACTGGGTTTGGTTTTTTTGGTTATTCTTCTAATAGCAGAGTGACTCTTTTAAATACGTGAATTAGATCATCTTATTTTTCTCTTAAACCTGTCAATGGCTTCCCATTTCACTCAGTAAAAGCCAGAATCCTCACCACGGTCTAGTGGATCCTACTTGATCTAGCCACAGACTATTTCTCTAACATTAGCTCCGTATTTCCTTTTATTCACCTTATTGTTGTTAGGTGTCATCGAGTCAGTTCTGATTCATAGCAACCCTGTGTACAACAGAACAAAACACTGCCCAGTCCTGTGCCATGCCCACAATCATTGCTATGTTTGAGTCCATTGTTGCAACCGCTGTGTCAATCCATCTCATCGAGGATCTTCCTCTTTTTCACTGACCCTTTTCCTTACCAAGCATGATGTCCTTCTCCAGGGACTGATCCCTCCTGATAACATGTCCAAAGTACATAAGACAAATTTGAACAGCCAAGCACCTCCCACTTCAAGGCCTTTCTGCACATTATTCCCTTCGTCTAAAAGCTCGTCTTCCAATTATCTGCATGGCTTGCTCCCTCACTTGCTTCAGGGCTCTGCTCAAACATTCTCATATCAGAGAAGCCCTCTCTGACAACCCTATATAAAACAGCACCCCATCACTCTCAGTAAATATTTATTGAATAAAAAAATGAATAAATGTAAATGACTAGATTATAAGATCTTTGAAAGAAGTTATTTTTACCTGTTTGCTTCATTTATGTATTCCCAGAATTTTGGGTAGTGCCTTACATGTAAGGAACACTGGATAGATATTTGATAAATAAAGGAATGATAGTTGCAGGGATACAAAAAGAAAAAGGAATCAAGCACATATCTGAAGTTTCAAGCCGGTGTAACTGAGTTCTGGTACCGCTGTCAAAAACACAAAAGTCTGGAAGAGAATGATTTAGGGGAGGAAGAGGGTAAGCTTGGTAAATCTGAAGTGACAATGGGATATCCAAGTAGAGATATCAAGTGAAACAAACAAACTGAAGTTCAGGGCGGAACTGGAAAAGTACATGTGAAATCTGTTCATGTAGAGTTGAAAGACATTGCAAACCAAAAACCAAACCCAGTGCCATTGAGTCGATTCTGACTCATAGCTATGAAACACATTAGAACAGATCATATCTACAAGAGAAAGCATAGAGCAAGAACATCAGAGTCAAGGATTAAACTTGGAAATTTATGTATTTGGTTTATGAAAGGAAAATATGGATTCATCCAAAAAGAGAATACATTAATTCCCCCAAAACTTGCTGAGCATCTACTATGTGTTAGGTACTATACAGAGCCGTTTCTGTCAACTGCTACAGAAAACAAAAAGAACGAGAGCTGAAAAAAAGGCATTAAATTTGGAATTAGGTGATCTCTAGTAAATCCTGGTAGCATAGTGGCTAAGTGCTACGGCTGCTAACCAAATGGTCAGCAGTTCAAATCCACCAGGCGCTCCTTGGAAACTCTATAGGGCAGTTCTACCCTGTCCTATAGGGTCTCTATGAGTCGGAATCGACTCAATGGCAACAGGTTTTTGGTATCTAATAATCTTGAAGGCAGTATAGTTAATAGAGTTAGCCAGAACAAAATGGAAGTCAGATTCCAATTGATAAAGAAGGAGATGTAGATAGAAAATAAAAGGCTGTTCTCTCAAGAAGTTTGAAAATAAAAGGAAGAAGGGAATGAGAATATTTCAAGGGTTAGCAGGGTTGAAGAAAGCTATTTTAAGAAGAAATTTTAATTATTTCTGCACATAAGTGGTAATAACATCTTGCATTGTTTTCTAGCTTATAAAGGGCTTTCATGTACATCCTCTGAACTGCCTCACTAAAAACTTGCAAGGTTAGTGGGACAAGTGGCATTTCAAGATAAGAAACTGAGATTCAAATAAGTCAAATAACTCATTCAAGGTCTCAAAGCCAGAAAGTGGCAAACAGGAATTAGAACCTGAATCTCCAACTCCACAAGAAAGAAGAGATAGGAATTTCAAGAGAGAATGGGAATAATCCTGGAGGAGGTAGGAGGGGTTTAGGTAAAACAGCACACGTGGAGATGCCACCTGTGAAGAGAAATGGAACATTTCTTCCTCTGAGACAAACGAGGAAAGATATACAGATAGTTTGAGAGGTAAAAGAACATGACTACTGAGACAGACTATTGAGGAGGAGAAACGGAAAAATTAAGGCCTAAATTCCTAGGAGTGAGATACACGAAGTTCCATTTGAGAGAGAAATATCTATGTGTAAAGTTACACACCTAAATTACCAACTCAGAACTGAGAAGTCAACAGATATTCTGTGTGTCACGCAGGTCATATTGCATTGGGGTCAGATTATCTAAGTGCCTGATAAGGAAAATGTTTGGGGTAGAGGAAACTGGTAAGTGAAGAATTAAAGGAGACTGGAGAGAAGAACTGGAGCCCTGGTGGCACAGTGGTTAAGAGCTCAACCGCTAACCAAAAGTTGCAAAGTTCAAATCCACCAGCCACTCCTTGGAAACCCTATGGGGCAGTTCTACTGTTTCCTGTAGGGTCACTATGAGTCAGAACCTACTTGACAGCACCTAACAACAACAGAGAGAAGAATTAGGTAGGGCATATTGACTGTGTTCTGTTTCCTGGGAACTAAGTCAAAGCAACGGACAACTGTGGGATAGCAAAGTAAGAAGATGGCCAGGCCCTGGAACGCTACTGTACAAATTAACCACTGTTTTAGAATCAAGGCCTGCTTTTCCTCCTCTCTTTTTACCTATTCTAAAAAAAAAAAATGGAAAAAAAAAAAACTTTGCAGTAGAGTCGATTCTGACTCACATTGACCCTATAGGGAAAAGTAGAACTTCCCCACTGGGTTTCCAATGAGTGCCTCGTGGATTCGAACTGCCGACCTTTTGGTTACAAGCCAAACTCTTAACCATTTCGCCACCAGAGTTTCCATTACCTATTGTAGTTTATAGCAAATTTATTTTGAACCACTGAGTCTATTTTTTCTGAGCTCTATTTCTACTTCAGCAATGTTTTTTCTTCATCACCTCTGGATTGCACTGGCCTAAGGCTTTGGCTTCTTATCAAAACCTGTTCTAGGAAATGATCTGTTTCTCTAATATACATCTGAGTATCCAGGATGTGGCTAAGAACATGGACTTCAGATTGAGATATGCCTTGATTCTAATTTATTCTCTCATTCATTCATTTGGCTAATATTTACTTAGCATCTACCATACACCAGGTACTTTTCTAAGTGCTGAGGATACAGACAGACAAAATAAGGTCTCTGTCCTCATTAAACTTACATTCTAGTGAGTGTGTGCATCTGTGTGGGGGAGGGTGCTATAATAAGTAAACAAGCTATGCTATTTCTTGGTAATCTGACCCTCAGCAAGTCATTTCACTTCTCTAAACTCTAAACCCCTCAACTGTAAAATGGGCACAATAATCACTACTTCAGACTATTGCGAGAAGTAAGTAAAGCATGTCAAATAATTAGCATGTAAATGTTAACTCTCTGAACTCTGGCCTCACTAGCAATCTTCCAGTTCCTGGAACATAATTCCTTTATCTAAAACATTTTACCTCTTCCCCACCCCCAACCCACCCCTTTTATGAAGGCCACATGGGATCACTATGAGTAGGAACTGACTCCACAGCAACTAAAAGCAATTCTTCCTTCAGATTACAGCTCAGTCGTTACTTCTTCAGGGAGGCCTCACCTAAGTCAATTCCTATTATATTTGTTCTCCTGTTACCATTTACGTGCTCTTCACAGCAACTATAACAGTTATGGAGTCCCTAGGTGGTGCAAACAGTAATGCACTGGGCTGCTAACCGAAAGGTTGGAGGTTCTAGTCCACCCAAAGGCGTCTCAGAAGAAAGGCCTAGTGATCTACTTCCAAAATATCAGCCATTGAAAACTCTATGGAGCACAGCTCTACTCTGACACACATGGGGTCACCATGAGTCATAATCAACTCAACGGCAACTGGTTTTGGTTTTTATCAGTTATAACTAAGGTTGATTATTAGACAGTAAGCTCAATGAGGGCAGGGGCTATGTTTATTTTTGCTCATCATTGTATCCCCAGCATCTAGCACAGCGCCTAAGACACAGTGACAATAAATACAGAAAGAATGAAAGCTTTTTTTTCATGCTGTCCATTTTCTTGTTTTGTATTTTCTCATATAGTTCATTAATAGCTTATGTGGATGTGTGGAGGGGGTGTTTTAAGGAGATATAATGCTCTTCAGGAACCTGTCTTATGATGAAGAACTTTCTGTGAAATATGGAAATTGGGTATAACAGTACCTAATGCTTTTCCGGAAACCCTGGTGGCATAGTGGTTAAGTGCTACAACTGCTAACCTAAAGGTTGGCAGTTCGAATCCATCAGGCACTCCTTGGAAACTCTACTGGGCAGTTCTACTCTGTCCTATAGGGTCGCTATGAGTTGGAATCGACTTGAAGGCAATGGGTTTGGTTTGATTTGGTTTTAAAGCTTTTCCAGTTTTTAAGCCTATGTTGTTGTTGTTAGGTGCGACTGAGTCAGTTCAGGCTCATAGTGACGCTATATATAACAGAACCAAACACTGTTCTGTCCTGCACCATCCTCACAATTGTTGCTAGGTCTGAGCCCACTGTTGGAGCCGCTGTGTCAATCCATCTCGTTGAGGATCTTCCTCTTTTTTGCTGACCCTCTATTTTACCAAGCATGATGTCCTTCTCCAGACACTGGTCCCTCCTGATAACATGTCAAAAGCACGTGAGACATAAGTCTCGCCATGATCTCTTCTAAGGATCATTCTGGCTGTATTTCTTCCAAGACAGATTTGTTCACACTTCTGGAAGTCCATGGTATATTCAATATTCTTCACCAACATCATAATTCTAAGGCATCAATTCCTCTTTGATCTTCCTTATTCATTATCCACCTTTCAAATACACGAGATGATTGAAAATACTGTGGCTTGGGTCACACGCACCTTAGTCCTCTAAGTGACATCTTTGCTTTTTAACACTTTAAAGAAGTCTTTTGCAGTAGATTTGCCCAATGCAATGTGTCACTTGATTTCTCGACTGCTGCTTCCATGGGCGTTGATTGTGGTTCCAAGTAAAATGAAATCCTTGACAACTTCAATCTTTTCTCCATTTATCATGATGCTGCTTATTGGTTCAGTTGTGAGACTTTTTGTTTTCTTTATGCTGAAGTGTAATCCATACTGAAGGCTGTAGTCTTTGATCTTCATCAGTAAGTGCTTCAAGTCCTCTTTGCTTTCAGCAAGCAAGGTTGTATCATCTGCATATCATAGGTTGTTAATGAGTCTTCCTCCAATCCTGATGCCATGTTCTTCTTCATACAGTCCAGCTTCTCAGATTATTTACTCAGCATACAGACTGAATAAGTATAGTGAAAGGATACAACCCTGACATATATCTTCCCTGATTTTAAACCACGCCGTATCCCCTTGTTCTATTCGAATGACTGCCTCTTAGTCCATCTACAGGTTCCTCACGAGCAAAATTAAGTGTTCTGAAATTTCCATTCTTCAAAATGTTATCCATAATTTGTTATGATCTACACGGTGTAATGCCTTTGCATAGTCAATAAAACACAGGTTTTATTGTTTATTTAAATCTATGCCTCTCTTTAATTAGATGTTTAAACTCTGTGAAAGCAGAAACCATTTCTTTCCCCCAAGTATATAAAATTTTTTAAAGCTATTCTTGTTGTTATTGCTAGTTGTCACAAGGTCGATTTTGACTTTGTGGCAACCCCATGTGTGCAGAGTAGAATTGCTCCACAGGGTGTTCAAGGCTGTGACTTTTCAGAAGCAGGTCACCAAGCCTGTCTTCTGAGGCGTCTCTGGGTAGGTTTGAACCGCCAACCTTCTGACTTGAGTGCCTAACTGTTCACGCCACCCAGGAACTCCAAAAGCTACTGTAGGACCTATGATAAAGCATTACATAATAAAAGTTAATATTTGATCACAAAGTTGATTATTATCTTATACAAAAAGCAATTATGTTCATCCTCAGCTTTTCAATTTCTATAGAGTGGGTTAAAACAAAATCCATTTCAAAAGGCCCAAACATAACAACAACAACAAACCTGCAGATAGACCGAGAGGCAGTCGTTTGAACAGAACAAGGTGAGTAACAATCTAAAAGAAAATGCAACAAACATTACAGAGCACTGATGAGCCCAGAACACAGAAGTCGTTCAATCTTTTTATAAGGAATCTAATATTTTTATTTATAACACTTAAACAATCATTGCTTCATAACTAAAAAGATATTTATACTGAAGGAGTCAAAAACTTATTGCAAAGATGATTCCCCCCCCCCCCACCCCACCCCCAGCTAATGCAGATCACCCTGAGTAGTTGTTTTGGCTGATATTTTGTGATGCAGATTTCCCCGTTATCAGAGAATCCAAAGGATAGAGACTTTCAATGGTTGATAAAAGGGTTTTCTTGTACTAATTTTGGGTTAGCATTCTAGATCCCCAGCTTGGAACTTTTGAAGGCAAAAAAAAATAATAAGAGGAAAGAAAATATTTTATAGTCAAATAATTTTTGTTTATTTGGGTTTTTTGTTTGTGTTTCAGGTAAAGCAAGTCTAAACATCTCAAGTAGAATAGATGTGTAAGTAGTGCAGACTACTATTGAAATCGAGATTCGTGACTATATTTCCAGATGAAATGCCAGTTTTCTGCCCTTTATAAAGTTAATAGACATCTCCAGAACTACTTCAATCAACATCTCTTTACACTAACAACTATACAACTTTTACCTAAACTATATTTCAATTTGTGCAATTCTAATGCATATCAAAAAATGCAAGGGAATGTTCCCTAATACAGAACAGACCAAGTACTTGCTGTAGGGTTTCCTAATATTGATTAATTACCATAATCACCTGTTGTTAGTTGGTTGCCATAGAGACTGATAAAACTCATAGCAACCTCACGTGTGCAAAGTAAAACTGCTCCAAAGGGTTTTCAAGGCTGTCACCTTTTGGAACCAGATTGTCAGACCTGTCTTCCAACGTACTTCTGGGTGGCACTGTCATCATTTTTACTATTAGAAATACTAATGGGTCCATTTAGTCAGACATTATCCAACATTTTCCACATTCTGGTAATCGTTAAGTTCCCTATAGTAAATAAGGTGTGGGATCAGAAAGAGTAGGAAAATGAAACCATAATATATTTAGAAACAAGGAAATGGTACTGTTTAGGGATTTTCCCAAAAAATTCCCTTAACGAACCAATTACCACCAAATATTACTAATTATTCTTTCTTTATATTCAACTGGTATTCAGTCTATGGAGTTTCTTTCCACATTTTTCACTTTCCATCTTTCTACTCCTCCAAGTCACACATACAGTTACCTTCAATTGATTGATGGACATGAATAACTATTTAATTAATGCCACTTAATCTCTGACAAATATCTGGGATCCACCCAGTGACTTAAGATCTGTGAAGAGACATAAGCATCATTTCCAAAAGCTCTGTAAGAGGGTATAGAACTCCAGTTCTTAATTCAAAAGCACATGACAAGTTAGTTATGGACAAAAGCAGATTTGTGAAATTTTCTTTCCTTAAGTCAAAAGCTTCAAATGTTATTTATGAATGACACTGAAATGTTCAAATTAGCTGTTCATATGCTGTTACCTTTCAAGAGTTTTAAATTTAAAACAAATAAAAAGGTCAGTTTTTAATATCAGATTTCTTTTAGATGTACTCAGTGACACAAACTGCCTTAATTAGAAACTCAATTTTACATTTGTCTTATTTTTTTAAGCTTTTAATAATTACTGTTTTTTCTTAGGATAGTGATTCTCATTCTTTGGGGTGATAAGTATCATCTGTGGAATCGTTTAAATGAAAATTCCTGAGTATGTAAAGATTCTAATTTAACAGGTTGGGGTGGGGCCCAAGAAATTTCCATTTTTAACAAGCACCTAAATGATCCTGCTAAAAACCAAAAAACCAAACCCGCTGCCATCGAGTCAATTCCGACTTATAGCAACCCTATAGAGCAGAGTAGAACTGCCCCATAGGGTTTCCAAGGAGCACCTGGCAGATTCGAACTGTCAACCTCTTGGTTAGCAGCCATAGCACTTAACCACTACGCCACCAGGGTTCCCAATTGTCCTGAAGTGGTGCTCAAATCATACTTGGAGAAACACCAATCTTGAAAACCCCACTACCAATTCTTAACAAACTCTTCTTCTCCCATGAGTTCTAGATCTAAAAAAAAAAAAAAAAAAATTTTTTTTTTTAGATCTAAGTAGGTTTAATTTTATATTCATGATTCAAATATGAAACCATTGATTTAGTAGGCACTCTGTAAGGGCCTGCTGTATGGCCAGTGGTGCTCTAATACTATAAGGCTTACAAGAATATAATTTCTGCCTTCAGGAGTCAAAATTGACATGTCAAGCATCTTTATAAAAATTATTCTCTCCCTGTGGAAACTTTCTTGAACCAGGCTGAATTACAAAAGTTAGACGAATTCATACCTTTAAGCTATAAATATTAATTTCACTTGAAATGACTAAGAGAGGTGATATTTTTGTCCTTTGTTGTTCTTGTTAGGTGCTGCTGAGTCGGTTCCAACTCATAATGACCCTAAACAGAGCGAAACAGTGTCTAGTCCTGTGCCATCCTCACAATCATTGCTATGTTTGAACCCACTGTTGCAGCCATTGTGTCAATCCACCTCCCTAAGGGTCTTCCTCTTTTTCACTGACCCTCTACTTTACCAAGCATGACATCCTTCTCCAGGTACTGGTCCCTCCTGATAACATGTCCCAAGTACCTGAGACGAAGTCTCAACATGCTCACCTCTACAGAGCATTTGCCCTTTACTACCTTTAAAATAGAAAAGATAGCAAGTAAGACTTTTTTCACTAACAAAACACATCCATTTATTGTTTTCTACTCTCTTTGCTCTTTTGAAGAACAAAAAGCGCTTCAAGAAATTTTTTTAAAAGGCTAGAAATGTATAAGCAAAATTTGGTACAAACATACAATGAAATACTCCCCAATCATAAAGAACAACGATGAGTCTACGAAACATATTATAACACGGGTGGATCTGGAGGACATAATATTAAGTAAAATCAGTCAATTACACAAGTACAAATATTATGATCCCACTTTCATAAGAAGACAAGAACTGAAACCAATGTTCATTGGTGGTTACCAGGGATGGGAGAGGAGAAATCACTCTCTAGATTGTAGATACGTGTCATTTTTGGTGATAGAAAAATAGCATATGTATGTATATACACATATATATGTATGAGTAGGTATAGATGTATACATACGTGTGCACAGGTAGAAGTATCTACATGTACATGTATGTACAGATATGTGTATACATATATATAGCCATAGAGGACACAGTTACAGATACTTCTCAGACGTAACCAAACACCTTGCAAGATTGCTCTTCTGGGTTTAAAGGCTTAGGACCTTAGTTTCATGGTACAATTCATGTTCTGCATCTGGGGTTTTCAAAGCTTGTAAGCAGCCATCTAAGATACAACTATTGGTCTCTGCTCATCAGGAGCAAAAGAGAAAGAAGGAAACCAAAGTAGCCTACAGGGCTAATAGCCTATATGAGCCATGGCCTCATCTACCCTGAGACCAGAAGAACTAGATGGTGCCTGGCTACCACTACTGATCATTTTCATTAGGGTCACAACAGATGGACCTTGATAGAACAAGAGAAAAACATGGACGATAACTCAAATTCTTTAAAAGTCCAGACTTACTGGACCAGTTAAGACTAGATAACTCCCTAAGACTATCACCCTGAGATGCCCTTTAAACCTTGAACCAAAACTATACCCTGAGGTCACTTTCTAGAGAAATAACAGATTGGCACACAAAATAAAGGATATTATCCATGAGTACAGTACTCCATTAAAAAAGCCATCCATATGAGACCAAAAGGTCAACAATTACTCTAAAGCAAAGAGGATAAGATGTGAGGTGGCAGGGAAACTAGAGCACTGGAAACAACCACCAGAACACAATTAAAGAGAATGCTGACATATTCTGAAAAATGTAACTATTGTCACTGAATAATTTGCACAGAAATTCTCAAATGGGAGCCAATTTGCTGTGTAAACTTCTAACAAAAACACAATAAAATATTATCTTTTAAAAAACAAGATAATAAACATAATATAAACACAAAAATAGAGCTAGAGTGAATATTGATTATATAAACTGAAATATAACATTCAAAAACAAATAAAACTGTGAACACGTGCTACGTAAGACATTGTGCAAGCAGGTTCAGGTGCAGCGATGAACTCCAGATTTCATGGTCTATTAAAAGACCTCACTAAGAGTCGCGGGTTGAATTGTGTCTCCCCCACATCTGTGTCACCTTGGTTAGGCCATGATTCCCAGTATTGGGTGGCTGTGGTTGTCCTCCATTTTATGATTGTAATTTTCCTGTGTGTTGTAAATTCTAATCTCTGCCTGTGATTAATGAGGCAAGACTGGATTATGCTAAAGAGGATTAGGGTGGGATTGTAACACCCTTACTAAGGTCACATCCCTGATCCAAAGTAAAGGGAGTTTCCCTGGGGTGTGGCCTGTACCACCTTTTATCTTACAAGAGATAAATGGAAAGGGAAGCAAGCAGAGAATAAGGGAGCTCTTACCACCAAGAAAGCAGCACCAGGAGCAGAGCTTGGACTTTGGACCTGAGGTTCCTGCTCAAAGAAGCTCCTACTCCAGGGGAAGACTGATGACAAGGATCTTCCTCCAGAGACGACACAAAAAGCCTTCCCCTGGAGCTGACGCCCTGAATTTGGACTTCTACCCTACTAGACTGTGAGAGAACAAACTTCTGTCTGTTAAAGCCATCCACTTGTGGTATTTCTGTTAGAGCAGTACTAGATGACTAAGACATTAAGTTATTCAGATTTAGAATATGACTATAAAAACAAAATCAACTGTCAATTATTAACCAATGGATCATCCACTTACCACTTCTAGTTACATTTTGGTTCATTGATATATCTTTCTATAAGTAACATCTATCCAAGTTATTTTGTTCTTGTTTTTGAATTTTGGCTTTCCTGTTACGTGCCATTTAATCCATGCCCTAATCTCAGGAGGCTTGAGAGAAAGTCACTTTGCTTAACTAACTCCCTGTTTGGAGTAAGCATCAAATAATTGCGCAATATGATCAGGGTGGGGAATGTTGAACTTGTGTAACAGTAATAGAATAGTATGAAAAAGAATAGTTTATAAACTACTCAATGTCACTTTCAAGAGTGCTGATATATATGTTGTGACTGATGTTCAAGAAGCAGCCCTGGTGGTGCAGTGCTTAAATCGCTTGGCGGTTCAAACGTACCAGCTGCTCCATGGGAGAATGACATGGCAGTCTATTTCCATAAACATTTACAGCCTTGAAAACCCTATGAGGCAGATCTACTCTGTCCCTATAGGGTCACTCTGAGTCGGAATCAACTTGACGGCAATGGGTTTAGCTTGAGTTTAATGTTCAATAGCAAACTAAAATTTAACTATTCCTGATCACTGTAAGTTGGAATTGACTGGACGGCAACAAGTTTTTGGTTTGTTTTAATCACTTGCAAGATAGTCCAAACTCCTTATATAATACAGATAATTTTAAACCATATATATCCTACCAGTCTTAGGACCTATCATTTTCACTAAAAAAAAAAAAAAAAAATGGTTTAATAATTTATTTAATGTTTTCTATTTCCCAGGCATTCTTGACAGGCAATCTGTATAGCAACATTATAAATAAATATTATTTGTTCGATATTTTCAAGTACAAAAACTGATACTCAGTATTTTACCCAATATTAGAAAGGTAGTATAAAATAAAGTCCAGATTCAACTATAGTCTGTCTGACTCCAAAGTATGTGCTCTAAGTCATTGGATTTTGGTACATCTTCTTTGGATGCATTGCCTGTCCATCTACATTGCACATGCAGGCAGGCTGTGCCTTAAACATCCAGGTAGCCATAAGACTGCTAGGATTGAGACACATACACCCACTGGCATCAACCATTCTATGGGTTCTACATTCATCTGTGATCAAGCCAGACATACTTGATGTAGTGTTGGCAAGGTGAAAGTCATATTATTATTTATAGAAAGCAAATGGTAAATAATAACAACAGATTCCTAAAGGGGAAACACTTGCCCTTCGCCAAATTACCCATGTCCATTCTTATGTCACTGGGCAGGCACACCATGGTTCAGGTCAGATGCTGTGCTCATGTCACCGCTGCTTCCAGGCACCACCATGTTGCTCACGAGGCCTGTATGGCTCCTGACCCTTCTGCTCTGCCACTAGTCCTTGCGGGCCTCTGCTGATGACTCCTGCCACGCTACCTGGGCCTGTGGGAATTTCTTGCCGCTATGCTACCCAGGCCCATGCTGTGGGTTGTGCAGCCCCTGCATAAGCCCTACTCAGGCCTCTCTTGCCCTGCACGAACAAGTGTTACAACTCTTTTAACGGTGTTGGCAAGTCTCCTGCCCAGAGACATCCAACTGTACCCTGCTGTGGTAAGACTCCTGTACAGGATCCACCAAAGCAACCCCTGTACAGGGTACACTCAAGACTCTGCCCTGCACAGGAAAGTATTACAGCTTTTTTAGCTCTGCCAGCAAGCCTCCAGCCTGAAGGTGCTCAGCTCTCCCTCCATGGACCAGCAAGCCCACTGCTACTATCTCTCGCTTTCTCAAACCGTCTTCAGTGTTACAGCACCTTCATCTGGGTCTAAGAGGTTCTCGGCACAGGGACCCCAGATCCTTGGTCCAAAGGACATGCTCTACTCCAGACTGTTCTTGATGGTAGTGAGGTTCCCCTCTTAACCTCCGTGGGTATGGCTAGGCCTACTCCTTGACGATTTGAAGGCATGGTCCTTCCACCAGGATTACAAACTGCCCAATCCCCTTGTTAGACCGATCAATCAGTTTGCATGGTAAACTGACCTATCCCTTGCAAGACTGTGGCCCAGCCAATTATTTGGGGGGAATTACATCACCATGACTGGGAAGACCATATAAAACCAATTATCTGCACCATACTTTTCATACTCCTCATTCCAGCCATAATAAACTAAATCACAAGTCTTCATGTATACCATGCACTTCCAAGTCTTTATGCCTTTGCTCATGCTTTTCCTCGCTTCTAGGAGTATTTTTTTTTTTTGTCTCCAGATTCATTCAATATTCAAAAATAATTATCAAAATGCCTATTATGTGCCTTTTTTAAGCACAAGAGATAGAAAAGTGAGCAGGACCAAGATTTGGCCCTTACAGAGCCTACTTCCTTTGAAAATCTACTCTTCTATCAATGCCAGTCTCAAAGTCACTGCTTTGATGAAAATTTCCTTTAAAATTAATTTATTGTTCTGTCCTCTCACAGCACTTTATATAGACCTTTATTGTAATATATCATATTGTACTATTATTATTCATGTAAGTATCTTGTCTCTGGATCTCTGGTGGTGCAGTGGTTAAGAGCTCAGCTGTCAGTAGTTCAAATCCACCAGCTGCTTCTTGGAAACCCTATGGGGCCATTCTACTCTGTCCTACAGGGTCACTTTTTAGTCAGAATCAACTCAACGGCAATGAGTTTTCTGGTTTTTATCTTGTCTCTCCCTCTGTCCTACAAGCTCTTTCACGTAAAGAAGCTTTTACTGTTTAGATCTGTATCCTTCACCCCCTAGCAGAATACCTGGCACATAAGCAAGTATTCAATAAATGTTTTAAGAGTGAATGGAAAAATACATCAAATATTTGTCTGAGATGCCATCTCTATAGTCCATATAAATTAAACATTAGAAATATTTGAGAGAAAAATACTATAGTTTAATGTATAAAATCAATCACAGAGGAGGTAGTACAAATATTTAAGTATATATTTACATCTTACCTGAATGCTTTTTAATGTTCAGGTTTATATTAAACATTATATTAAATATTAGACAGTAACAGTCTAATTTACACATTTATTCATTTGCCATAAGTATATAAGCATTCCACAGCCTCATTGTTCAATATGTAAAAGTATCCACAACAGTTGAAACTTAAAATCATTAATTACTAGCTCATCTGCACTGCCAATGATGAAATAATAAGTTTTATTTTATTGTAACAGGGAAGAAAATAAAGAAAATTAAAAATTAAGACATATGAATACCAACTATTTTGAAGGGTACAAACATTTCGCAAATGTATATTTATTTCTGTTAAAATTACATGATTTTAAATGTAATCTAATTTCTTCTGAAGAGTTATAGTTTTAAGAACTGAAAAGTTAACCTTAGAACACACTTTACACATATTTTTAAATGCTTGCTTTTTTATATTTTGCAAATTCTGAATCATCTTTACATTGTTTCCATACAATGACATACTTACACACATAAAATATCAACTTGCATGCTAAGAGACAAAGCATGAAATCTATATGCAAGTTTGCCTTTAAGAATATGAACTACGTAATAATATAGTCTGCCATTGATTGAATTGTGTCCCCCCAAAATATCTGTCAACTTGGCTAGGTCATGATTCCCTTATATGATTGTATGACTGCCTACCATTTTATCATCTGATGTGATTTCCCTATGTGTTGTAAATCCCATCACTATGATGTAATATGATGGATTAGCAGCAGTTATGTTGATGAGGTCTATAAGATTAGCCAATCTCTTTTGAGATACAAAAGAGAGAAGTGAGAGGAGAGACATGAGGACCTCATACCACCAAGAACAAAGAACAGGACCAGAGCACATCCTTTGGACCTGAGGTTCCTGTGCTGAGATTCTCCCAGACCAAGGGAAGACTGATGACAAGGACCTTCCTCCAGAGCCGACAGAGAAAGCCTTTCCCTGGAGCCAGTGCCCTGAATTCAGACTTCTAGCCTACTGAACTGTGAGAGAATAAACTTGTCTTTGTTAAAGCCATCCATTTGTGGTATTTCCATTATAGCAGTACTAGATAACTGAGCCATAGTCTATTAGTTACAGAATCATAAAATTTTAGATTTGGAAAGGTCAAAATAGAAAGTCCATTTCAACACCCTCATCTTAAAATTTTAAATGTCAAAAGGTTAGATAACTAGGCTTTTGGTTACCGTATTTTACAATATGGTAAAATGTGGTAACCAAACAACGCAAGTCGTTTTACATTCTTTTGCCAACTGCATCTCCAGCCCCTGAGGTACTTTTTACAGCAACATGCAGAAAAAAACTAGCATAGCACAATTTCAAAATTATCTGGAGGGGGTAGGGTCCAGTTGGCAAAACAATGTAGAATGTGTGTGTCATTTGAATAAAAATAAGGTAGTATTTTAGTTTTCAATGAGTTCCTCCACCAATAAATCAATAAATAAAGGGTCTTTTAAAACTTTCGTCATTGTTCTTTTTTCCCCCACTCAATAATCTAACTCAGTTGTTTGGCTAGTTTATGATCGATTGATTATTCAGCTTCTGCTATTACTAAACTAAACAAGCCAAAGGTCCCTGGAGGACAGGGAGGGAGAGCCCTGGTGGTGCAGTGGGAGAAAGATGTGGCAGTTCCATAGAGATTTAAAGCTTTGGAAACCCTATGGGGCACTATAAATCGGAATCGATTCCACGGTAGTGAGTTGGAGGACAGGGGCAACTTAACACACTATAAATCGGAATCGATTCCATGGCAGTGAGTTGGAGGACAGGGGCAACTTAACACTTCTCTGTAAACCCAGAAGTCCTCCACATTTGTTATACTCCATGGCACACAGAGAAAATGTTAACATTTGTGTGGCATCCTGGAGTAAAGCCTCAAAAATGTTAGTGGCTAGGAATGCCTGATTCAGAGTTCTAGCCACACCAAACTCTACCCGATACCCTGAAGGTTAGAGGAACCAATATCTTGGAATACCTGAAGCCTATTCATATCACATACTTTGCACAGCACATCAGTTGGGAAGCTCTGCTCCACAGTCCCTATCATGGTGCTACATCACGGTAAGTACTCAAGAAATATTTCTTGAATTAACATAATAGCACATGGAATGCACTGCTTGCATCAGGAGTCTAAATGAGCCAAATAGGTGACAGATCTCAACTAGACACAGGACAACAAATATTAGCTTGATATACCAAAGATTCCAATTTGCCTGTGTTCTATTTGAGGAATTAATTAAGAAAGAACATTAAAGTTAGGAAGATGTGCTTTAAAACTAGCTCAGAGCTGTATTAGGTCCAAAAGTAATCTATAAACATCTACCCATAAGGTCTTTGAGCAAAACTATTTTAAGAAGAAAGCAAATAAAACAAAATATTTCTTCATCCTTTACTCCTCTTTCAGCTTTCTTCCTTCTCCCCTCCCCTCCCCCCCACTTCTGATTGCTTCCCCTCTATTTATAAACATGATTATGCCCTTCCCATCTGAGAAAAAAAGACCCTTCCTTCTGTGGTCTCTCTCCATTAAAGGCCTGCCACAGTCACTCCCTTACTTAGCCACCAAGCTTCTTTAAGAAGTATTCTATTCCTCCACCATTACTTCATCTTCCCCACACCTGAGTTTTTTGTGCCATCTAGCTCTGGCCTTACCAACAAGCTCCTATTGACAAGTTGTCTTTCTTCTAAAATTCTCAGCAGTATTTGATACTGTTGGCCACTTCCTTCTTAATCAAATTCTCTTCTCTTTTGGCTTCCACAATATAAAAACTTTCCTATGTATTCTTCCTTGACCACTTCTTCATTGTACTTTCACTGCTCCTCTTCCTCTCCTTTACCATGCTTCCAAGGCTTCAATCTTAGTGTGCACTCACTCCTGCACTCTTTTTCTCTCCCTAATATCATCTACTTCCATGATTTTAACTGTCGCTTCTCTGCAGATAACTCCCAAATATACATCTTCAGCCTAAAGCTCTCTTCTGATTTCCCCAGTCATGCTTCCATACAATGTAATTTTGTGGTTAAGGACACAGCACCAGAAAGACTAATTTTGAGTCCCAGTCCTGTCACCTATTGTTATACATTGAATTGTGTCCCCCAAAATGTGCGTTGCAAATCCTAATCTCTATGCCTGTTATAATCCCATTTGGAAATCAATCTTTCTGAGATATAAAAGAGATTAAAAGAGCAAGGGAAAGAAGCAGGGAGGGGGGAAGAGAGATGCCAAGCCAGATGAAAACTGCCCAGGAGCAGAAGCTCAGAAGAGACAACGGCCTTCTTCCACAGCCAACAGAGAGAGAATGCCTTCCCCTGGAGCCTGAATTCAGACTTCTGGCCTCTTAAGCTGAGAAAATAAATTTGTATTTGTTAAAGCCATCCACTTGTGGTATTTCTGTTATAGCAACACTAGGTAACTAAGACAGAATTTGGTACCCTAAGAGTGGGGTGCTGCTCTAACAAATACCTAAAATGTGGAAGCAGTTTTGGAATTGGGTAATGCACAGAGGCTGGCAGAGTTTTAAAGTGCCTTATGGTAAAAGCCTAGATTGCCTTGAGGAGACTGTTAGTAGAATTATGGATATCAAAGGCAATTCTGGTGAGGGCTCAGAAGAAAGTGAGGAGAGTTACAGAGAAATTTCTATCATCTAAGAAAATACATATGGTACCAGCAACAGAATGTTGCTAGAAATGTGAACAGTAAATGTCTATTGGTGAGGCTTTAAAAGAAAATGACAAACATGTGACTGGACAATATAGGGAGGGCAATGCTTTTTATGCAGTGGCAAAGAACTTGTTTGAATTATGTTCAAATGTTGGTGGAAGGCTGTAAATGATGCACTTGGATATCTGGCTGAGACAATTTCTAGGAAAGATCTTAAAGGTGCCATGTGGTTTACAGTTAAATGTGAGAGGAAAAAGACGGACTTAAAAATGAACTGTGCAAAATGAAAAAAAACTTTAAATATTTGGAAAATCCTGTTGTACAAACTAAAGACATGTGTCCTAGAATTTTCACCAAGGACATGGCTCTACACAACCTTTTGTTAAAGAGATTAAGCCTGTGACCTAACCAACTATCACAGCAGAAAACCCATCAGCTTAGACTGATGGGGACAGAAAAAGAATGAAAGGAAAGAATGCTGTCTGCCTCTTGGAATTCTACAGGCAGGAAACAGGACAAAGGAGCTACATCTGTTGTCCTCTAAGAAAAGAAAAGGACACCTACTAACTGTGCAACTTTAAGCAAGGTACTTAATCTCCCTAAATCTCAGTTTCTTTATCTCTGAATTAAGGTTAGTAATAATAATACCCACTTCCCTGGGTTGTTGGAAGGATTAAATGAGAAAATGCATTCTGAGCAGTGCATACTATAGTGCTCTTCCATACAAAGTATTCAGTGAATGTCACTTAGCTGTTGTGTTCTTTTAACAATCTGACATCTCATACTGGTCCAGCTAACACCTTAAATTCAATATGTACAAATCACCCCACCTTGCCCTGCCCTCAAAACTATTATTTGTCCATAAAATCAACTTTTTTCCATGAACCAAGAATAAAATCTGGTTAAGATTGTGAGATCTTTTAAAAATATGAGGGCCTTATAAATTCTCTCCTGAGCTATTTTAAAATAGATAATAAAATTAATCTTATTTTACGCAATATTAAGTCATTATATATTTTTCCATGTGCCCACATCCACTCCCACTTAGACCGTAAACTCTGAAAAGGAACATTTTATATATCTTGTAGTACCTAAAAGAGAACTTGTATACTGCAAGTGCTCAAAGAATATCTGTTTAAGTAAATTAAGATTAAAGCTTTTATAAATATCTAGGCTCAAGCTAGGTTTAGAGACTAACTAGTCTAGTTTCTCCACACCTTCTCTTGAGAAAGGCTCCTAATCTCATTCATGAATAATAATGACAGTGAATAAACATTGGTTGAAATTCAGGACCCACAGCGCTCTACCACAAAAACAACAGTATCCACTAACATTGAAGGCTTACTACGTGCCAGGTACTGTTTAACTTGATATGCTAAAGTATTCATTCCTCCACCTGTAAGTGATATAATGTTGGGCCTCCTTATGCTCAGTTTCCTGATTACTTTTTTATATTTTGGTAATTAATGAGGAAATAGCACAGGGATTTTAATAATAGTAAAATAATAAAAATAAATAAACAAAATAGTAATAATAAAATAATGATACCTACCTCAAAGAATTGCTTTTAGTTTCACATGAGACAATGCATTAAAATGATTAGCACAGCACCCAACACATAGCATATGCACGATAAATGTTACTTGTTATGGTTGTGAAAATAAAAGCATCAGTAATTGCAAGGAAAACCTTGTTCTTAACTATGTTTATCAATAACAAATTGGCTGAGCCTGCAAAATACATGAAGTTTATGAAACGAACATACTGGTCTAAAAGGAAGGTATCAACAGTTTAATGGGGGGAGATAAATCAACTGTACATTTTTAGATGTGTGTTTGTATGTGTGTTTATGTATATACATATACATATATAGGCAAAATACATAATAAACTACAACTTATCTGTCTTAAAATAAAATCTAACATACGTATCAAGTTGCTTTGATTCAAGTAAAGAATATATAAAAATAAATTTCGCATTTTTTTAGATATTAACTTGAAATCATAATAAGAGATTTTTAAAAATTTAAATGACAAAAACTTAACCTAAGTAACATTTTAAAAGAAAGAATTTCAAAATTAGGGATATTTACCTCTTTTCATTTATTTTTCTGGACACACTGATTGCAGCATCCTGAGATGGAAGCATATAAAAATGTTTGCAGTTTCTTTCCTAGAAAGAAAATGGAACTAGGTACATGCAGAATTACACACACAATTCAAATATGAAGCTTACTTTAACCTGGCCAGCAATATTTTATGAATCTTTTATACTGAAGAATATTAAGAACAAAGCTGATTCTTTCACCTTCAATTCTTTCTTGGAACCCATATAAATGACGTGTCAGCCTCTGTGGAGGATCTGGCTGAGCAAGGAATCCAGCCCTATCTCTGCTATTTAGTGTGACTTCTCCTGTAATTTCACTGTAAAGAGGGTAAGAAAACAAAAAGAGGGTCAGATGGGAATAGTTCTCCCTTTCCTTCCCTACAGCACAAAGCAATACAGGAAAAATCTAAGATTAGGAAATCTTCATCAACTTGTATAGTCTGTGATCTAGAAAGGAACACCCTGGTTCCCTTTTTGCCACCCAATACCCTTTTCCCTAAGGAACGCTAGTGGCACAGTGGTTAAACGCTTGGCTGCTAACTGAATGGTTGGCAGTTCAAACGCACCAGCCACTTTGCGAGAAAAATATGTGACAGTCTGCTCCCGTAAAGATTACAACCTTGGATGGAAAAACATACCTTGCCCATGTATAGGATGACTCAACATTGTGAAAATGTCTATTCTACCCAAAGTGATCTACAGATACAATGCAATCCTGATCCAAATCCCAGTGGCACTTTTTAATGAGATGGAGAAACAAATCACCAACTTCATATGGAAAGGGAAGAGGCCCCAGATAAGTAAAGCATTGCTGAAAAAGAAGAACAAAGTGGGAGTCCTCACGATACCTGATTTTAGAACCCATTATACCGCCACAGTAGTCGACACAGCCTGGTACTGGTACAACAACAGATACATAGGCCAACAGAACAGAATTGAGAATCCAGATGTAAATTTATCCACCTATGAGCAGCTGATATTTGACAAAGGCCCAAAGTCCATTAACTGGAGAAAAGATAGTCTCTTTAACAAACAGTGCTGGCATAACTGGATATCCATCAGAAGATAAATGAAACAAGACCCATACCTCACATCATGCACAAAAACTAACTCAAAATGGATCAAAGACCTAAATATAAAACAATAAAGATCATGGAAGAAAACATAGGGAAAATGCTAGGAGCCCTAATACACAGTATAAACAAAATACAAAACATTGCTACCAATGCACAAACATCAGAAGAGAAACTAGGTAACTGGGAGCTCTTAAAAATCAAACACTTATGCTCATCAAAAAACTTCACCAAAAGAGTAAAAAGACAACCTATGGACTGGGGAAAAAAAAACTGAGCTATGAAAAATCCGATCAGTGTCTAATCTCTAAAATCTATAAGATACTGAAAAACCTTAACCACAAAAAGACAAATAACCCAATTAAAAAATGGGCAAAGAATATGAACAGGCACTTCACCAAAGAAGACACTCAGGTAGCTAACACACACATGAGGAAATGCTCATGATCATTAACCATCAGAGAAATGCAAATCAAAACTACAATGAGATACCATCTCACCCCAACAAGGCTAGCATTAATCCAAAAAACACAAAATAATAAATGTTGGAGAGGCTGTGGAGAGACTGAAACACTTATACCTGCTGGTGGGAATGTAAAATGGTATGACCACTTTGGAAATCGATTAGGTGCTTCCTTAAAAAGCTAGAAATAGAAGTACCATACGATCCAGCAATCCTACTTCTTGGAATATATCCTAGAGAAGTAAGAGCCCTCACATAAATAGATATATGTACACCCATGTTCACTGCAGCACTGTTCACAATAGCAAAAAGATGGAAACAACCTAGGTACCCATCAATGAATGAATGGATAAACAAATTATGATATATTCACACAATGGAATACTACCCAACAATAAAGAACAATGATGAATCCATGAAACATCTCATAACATGGATGAATCTGGAAGGCATTATGCTGAATGAAATTAGTCAGTTGTAAAAGGACAAATATTGTATGAGATCACTATTATAAGAACTCAAGGAAAAGTTTAAATATAGAGGAAAACATTCTTTGATGGTTACAAGGGTGGGGAGGGAGGAAGGCGGGTATTCACTAAGCAGATAGTAGACAAGAATTATCTTAGGTGAAAGGAAGGACAACACACAATACAGGGGAAGTCAGTACAACTGGACTAAACCAAAAGCTAAGAAGTTTCCTGAATACAACCAAACACTCTGAAGGACAGAATAGCAGGGGTAGGGGTCTGGAGACCGTGGTTTCAGAGGACATCTCCGTCAGTTGGCATAACAAAGTTTACTAAATGTTCAGCATCCCACTTTGGTGAGTGCCATCTGAGGTCTTAAAAGCCAGCAAGCAGCCATCTAAGATGCATCAATTGATCCCAACCCACCTGGAGCAAAGGAGAGTGAAGAACACCAGAGATCCAAAGAAAATATGCACCCAAGAGACAGAAAGGGCCACATAAACCAGAGACTCCATCAGCCTGAGATTGGAAGAATTAGATGGTACCCAGCTACCACCCATGACTGCCCTGACAAGGAACACAACAGAGAGTCCCTGAGAGAGCAGGAGAAAAGTGGGATGCAGAACTCAAATTCTAGAAAAAAGATTAAACTTAATGGTCTGACTGAAACTGGGGGGATCTCACAGGACACGGCCCCAGACTCTCTGTTAGCCCAAAACTAAAAACATTCCCGAAGCCAACTCTTCAGAGATTAGGCTGGACTATAAAATATTAAATGATACTCATGAAGAGTATGCTTCTTAGCTCAAGTAGATAAAAAAAAAAAAAAAAAATGAGACTAAATGGGCAGCTCCTGTCCAGAGGCGAGATGAGACGGCAGAAATGAACAGGAGCTGGTTAAATGGATACAGGAAATACAGGGTGGAAAAGAGGAGTATGCTGTCACATTATAGGGAGAGCAATTAAGGTCACATAACAATGTGTGTATAAATTTTTGTCTGAGAAACTAACTTGAACTGTAAATTTTCACTTAAAGCACACACACACACATGAAAAAGATTACAACCTTGGAAACCCCATGGGGCAGTTCCGCTCTGTCCTATAGGGTCACTATTTGATTTGGAATTGACTCGATGGCAATGGGTTAGTTACTTTTACAAAGCCACAGAAATAACCTTGAATAACCTTCCCCTGACAAGGGCAGTACAGAGGAGTGTGTACCATATTTTTATGCAAATAACTCCCCACAACGCAACATGTAAAAAAAAATATTGGCATAGCAATCAGTGCTTATGACAATACCTCGCAGGGTGAGGGTGCAGATGGCAAACAAATATAGGAGGTGCACGTTATTTGCGTAAAAACACAGTACATGAATGAAAGGGGCACATGTTATGTTCTCCTGCCCATTCTTAGAAGAAGTTCAAGAGTTTGAAGAGGCACAAATGAAAAAATCTTTTCTCCTCAGTTTCCAACCAAAAAAAAGACCATTTTTTTCATCAGTCTAGTATAAGAGGAACTAGAACAGAGAAGTCTTAAGCATGCTCTCCTTCCTGTCTATAATGTGACTAGTAGCCTCCAGTAGATTGATGGGAATAAAATTAAATATCTAGTAGCTAAATGGTATTAGAGAAGAATATTGAATATATCACGGACTGCCAAAAGAATAAACAAATCTATCTTGGAAGAAGTACAGCCAGAATGCTCATTAGAAGAGAGGATGGCAAGACTTCATCTCACATACTTTGAACATGTTATCAGGAGGGACCTGTCCCTGGAGAAGAACATCATGGTTGGTAAAGTGGTGGGTCAGTGAAAAAGGAGAAGACCCTCAACGAGATGGATTGACACAGTGGCTGCAACAATGGGCTCAAGCATAACAACGATTGTAAGGATGGCGCAGGACTGTTGTACACAGGGTCGCTATGGGTTGGAACCAGCTTGACAGCACCTTACAACAACAAACTGAATGGCCAGCAGAAAAAAATATGGGTAATAGTAATGCTATTTATCAAAATAAGCATTTAGTACCATTCCCATTCCTCCTATTCAATATTTAAACAGAATGTAATACAGAGATACAAAAACAGTTAGAGAGCTTTGATTACAGCCACTTCAAACATAATTCTACTTCTATTAAAGATTAATTGTATTTCTATCTTCTATTTTAAGTAGGATTGCATGCATTCATTTTTCTTGTTAATTATAACAATAAATAGCCAATATGTAATGACATTTATCAGCTGCTCATGAAATGAACTATATCAGGGCAGACACAAATAATTGACTTGTTTAGAGAAATGTATCTAATAGATAGTTTTAAAATAAAGATTACAGATAAAGGACCAAGTATCAGGAAGTTCTTTCTGTTATTCCTTTAAGAATACTATATAAACCTTCTAATCGATAAATGAATAATAAGTCACACACCTTACATACCCAACAACACCTGAAGTGGCTTCAATTCTTTATCTCCCAAGGTATAGCTACTTCTTTCCTGGCAGGGTTCAAAGTTTGAGATTCCTATTCCATAAATTTTATTCACAAACTGATTTTTCATGGTATCATACTCTGTGTAAGAAACTGAATTTTCACAAGTGAAATTTACAGCAGGGCAGCAGAGTGTATAGTAGTCTTTGCATAGCAACACTGTCCCAATAATTCCTACACTATGTAATTTCAGTTAAAGCTGCTAACCACAGACTATAATTAAGTTAACATTCAAGACCTTGCTACACCTCTCTATAAAGTGTAAACACAATTTGACACACAACTGGTATTTCTGAAGTGTCTGGATTTTCTTTTATTCATACAGTTGAACTATCCAATGCACACTTTAGGTTCTATACTTAGACGCCAAGCACTGAAAGAAACAAGAAACATTATGCTAACATAACTATAGTACTGATGAATAAAAAAACATAACCCCAAGGCTAAGCTGCCAAATAAGTACTGAATTAATTTCTGTAAAGTACTCCAGTATTACAAAGGTGTGTTGAAAGGTGTCTGTTCATGTTTCAAATTAAACGCACTGCTGGTCAGCATTAGCACCTCAGCTTTGAACACCAGTCATTTGCCTATAACACTTCAGGGGCTAGGAAAAACGGATTCGCCGTTCACACTGGAATAATTAGAACATGTCAGGAAGAATTAATTTCCTCATTTTTCAAAAGGATACACAGAAATTACCATGTTATTATATGACAGGGTCCCTTAGAGAATTATATTAAATTTAATTTCTAGCGCAGCCCACACAACAAATTAAAGTCATAAATAAGATGGAAAGAAGCGGGACGCAGAGCATATGTTTATGGCAATGAGTGAAGCCAAGGGACCAGAAACAACTATCTTCATTTCATTTTATTTAAATCAGCCAGACACTGTGTATCTGAATGACAGCACTTGTTAATGGTGCTGAGATTATAGGCTCTTTAATTTCAGAAAACAGAAGCAGTCAGTCAGTGTCTGAAATAGTACATTTCCTACAATGCGAAAATTAGTATAAATTTACTTCCCTTTTAAGTTCATTTCTTTTTGCCCTGCAGCAAGTTTAACAAAGATAAACTTATTTTTAATAATACTGTTTCTCTATTTTTCTTCTCTTTAGGAAATTTTCTTGGGTCAAAAAAAACAGAGCAAAGTATTCAGAAGAGTCATCAGGATAAGTAAGATTTTGAAGCATCGTGTTTGTCCAGAATACAAGTGTCCTGCTCCATCCCATAACTGCTCACTCACAACTGAGAAAATTTTGCTTTTCGCATTTAGTGAAAATGTCTTTCTTATACCGCCTATCACACTGGAGTGAAACTGCTAAAAATATTATTCAGCCCCAAGAGTACCGGACTTTTAAACTAGGCATTGAGCACAAATATGTGTATGGGACAGAAGGCAATTATATAATAATTATAATATACACAT
This sequence comes from Elephas maximus indicus, assembly GCF_024166365.1. Classification (NCBI taxonomy): domain Eukaryota; kingdom Metazoa; phylum Chordata; class Mammalia; order Proboscidea; family Elephantidae; genus Elephas; species Elephas maximus. Next base: position 71,847,909 of record NC_064825.1, read on the forward strand.
AATAATATAGTCATCACTCATGTCAAGAGACCTCCCTACTTCTCCCTCCTCCTGTTTAAGAGTCTCTCCTCTGGTATCACCTTTTTCCCTTCTATCTCACCTAGGCATGGACACTCAAAAAGGGATTCACACTTACAGCCATATCATACACCCTGAAGTCAGCCCAAGCCCAGCATAAAACCATTAATAAAACTTTAATAAATGTATTTTAAAATATTGATATTATTGATTGCCTTTCTTCTCTTTGTACGTGCATACATTTTTATTTGTTGCTTAAGTTATGCGTAAAATAAACAGGCTGGAAGCAAGTATATATGACCCTCTTAATTTTTTCCTATATATTATAAAAAATACTCAAAAATGTCCCATAGAAACTGATACCTGTGCATCAGAAGTCAGTCACTTCTCCAACATTTAAAGCCGGCATTTTAGACCTACCAGTAATCTAAATGCTTCATACACTAATTACCAAAACAATTTATATGGTGGTATTTACCCATTCAAAATCTCTTAAGAATGCATGATTATATCGTCTTTCAACACAAAATGTGCTCAATGTACGGCAAACACAAAAAATAAATAAATAAATTTAAGCGGTGATGTTTAGAAAATTACTAAAGTAATAACAATGACAAAACATTCACAAAATAGAATCCTTGCTAAGTTTAGCTAAGTTTTTTCCCCTTCCTATAGAAATTTAATTGCCACATATTCACCTACTGATTCTAAATCATAAATGCTAAGATTACTAATAGCCCCAGAAACATGCTAGTATTTTATTGAGCTTAATAACTGAAGACATTCTTAAGGTGAAAAAGGAGTTTGTACACTTTAAGAAATGACTGTCAGGAAACTGAGCGCTCCCTTGGGTGCAACAAACTTTAAATAATTTGTGAATCAATTAACTGGCAACTCTCTTCATAACACAGATTTCACACTCCCAGGTCACTGCATTATCAGCCTGATACGAATCATAACATTTTGGAGAAAAGTTCATAATTGAAATCATTAATTAATTTAACAGGACTTTTAGTTATGCATTGCATTAAACAGCTGTAAAGGCGCAGAGATTAATTAGTTGTTGCTCTGACAATTTTCACTGCAGCTATTACTTGGTGGAAAACTTTTCAACTTGTAAAGCATATCATGTGCTGTATAATCTGGCAGTGACCTATCCAAGCAATTTAAAGCTGAAGGAACTATAATTTCTCTAAAATGAAGTCCGGAGCCTCTGAAGGGTTTCTCTAGAAGGAAAAAAAAAAAAAAAAAAAAAAAACACTGCAAAGCCTGACCTCCTTAAGCAAAAATAAAACCTTCATCTGGAATAAAGCTTCAAAAGCATACATCACAAGTAGCTCACAGAAATGAAGAAAAAAAAAAAAAGATATGCTCAGCTACCATTCTCCTAAGCTATTAAAATGATGTGCATTCACATATTGTAGATTCACCTTTTTCTCAAAAAACAGAAATAAAAACCATTCATTATAAGTAAACTGCATTTACGTTAGCACCCAGCGCCCTTACTTCTTAGAACTGAGAACGTTTGACTGACAGACGAGTTGTCTAGCAAATTAACTGGCTAATGAAGTACAGGAAAGTTCTAAAAGCAACTCAAAAAGGTCCATTTTAAGGAAAAGTGACTAGTTATTTTTTCAATACATTATCCCAAAGCCCTTCAATATCACATCCCACTGTGCACAACTTCGTATTAACAGCTTAATTTCAGATCTGCTAAATAAAGACACTAAAAAGTATGTATCATGAAGGGTCTAATAAAATGGAAAAATCTACATATTAACTGAAATTAAACATTTTCCAGGTTCCTATCAGGAAATAATTGTACCACCAAAAACTCTCCAGTGTATTTTTTACCTAATCCCTTCCCCCACCCCCTCCACTCCACATGTTGCAATCATATTGAACTTCTTACAATTCCCAAAACATACCAGGACCCTTTAATACCTAGGTGCTTTTACAAATGCCTTAATCTCAGCTTAGAATGTTCACTCTACCTCCTAATCTCCTCCAGGTAACTCTCCATCTCTCCTTTAGGAAGCAGCTTAAATGTTAACCAATTCAATGAAGCCTTCCCCCAATTTTATCTGGCAAATCTCAGTTTCCTTCTCTATGTATCTTATTTCATTTATATCTTAATTCTAGGACTTACATACTATTATAATTTCTCTCCACTGGGTTTTAAGCTATTTAAAGGCTGTATTTGGTGTGCTATTCACATTTAAATCTCAAACATGTAGAACAAACAATAAGTGTCTGTTGATCAAGAAAAGAATGAATAAATGAACATGCACATATCTATTTCCACACTTCATTCCATTATTTGTTAAGGGCCTGTTATAAATCAACCCAGTGATAGGTTCTTGACAAAACATCCACAAATTTTTTTTAAGCGTAAAAAAAAATTTGAGAGCTCCCCTACATTTTTTTCAACATTTGGACTCACCTGTTCTTTAAATGGAAACCCTGGTGGCGTGGTGGTTAAGTGCTACAGCTGCTAACCAAAAGGTTGGCAGTTTGAATCCGCCAGGTGCTCCTTGGAAACTCTATGGGGCAGTTCTACTCTGACCTACAGGGTCACTATGAGTCAGAATCGACTCGATGGCAATGGGTTTGTTTTTTGTTTTTTTTTTTTTAATTCTTTAACTATTTTGTTTAAAAGTTGTTAATTATTACCTAATGAAACTTGGACAGCAAGAAATAGAAACTGAAAAATATAAGCCATTTTGGGATATCATTTGCCATCAAAGTCCCTTTGCCATCAAAAGATCCCTTTCACCACAATTAAAAAAAAAAAAGATCCCTTTCTCAGGAGTCAAATTAAATGAACATGTTTAAAAAATATGTCTGTGTTTTCCACCAAGGCTCCCTTAATCACCAAAACCAAACCCACTGCCATGGAGTCAATTCTGACTCACAGCAACGCTATAAGACAGAGTAGGATTGCCCCATAGGATTTCCAAGGCTTTACAGCAGACTGCCACATCTTTCTCCTGCAGAGTGACTGGTGGGTTCGAATAGCTAACCTTTTGGTTAGCAGCTGAGCGCTTTAACCACTGTGCTACCAGGGCTCCTAAGGCTCCCTTACCAAGTCAATATACATGAAAGCAAATTAGAACAAGAATGTTTCCTCACATGAGCAGAAGAATAAATCTTTGTCTCTTCTGAAATAACAAAATTACACAGATTATAGTGTCATTTCCTCATTAGATGTATTATTTTCAATAATTCATTGTGGAGGTGAGGCAAACAATAAGGGTTCACATCTTATAATTCACATTTTCTCACTTATGTCCTTATATTCCACTTATTTCTCACTTCAGCCCACTATTATGGCAAGGATAAGTTGCCATCTTCTTAAAGTGTTGTCCTTTACAAAAGAATTTGTGGTGATTATGCTTTTTTAATAGGGCTGTTCCCTGATTTCAAATAATTTCTTTATCTAAATATAATCCTCATTTAACAGAGTTTTTGTAAGACTTAACTGAGATAACACATATAAATACTCAATAAATGTTAGTGCCCCTCCCTTTCTTTTACCCTGAAACACACACAGCTCAGAGAACATGTTATAAAGCACGTTGTTATTATGGAATCATTCTGACACTGTGTGCACAACTGGCTTCCACTCTGCAGACATTTGGTGAAACTATTGAATAAGAGGTTTAGGATAGTGAGAAGTGAAGTATGAATCTTTGATAGAAATCATTGAAAGTGCAAAGAGTGGAGTTAAAAGTGACGGAGAATTTGGAAGAAGTCTAAGTGGATTATAGGTTGCTGGTAATATGTCCACTCTCAGTCAATTCTTCCTTGTAACCAATAACATTAATTTTCAATATGTTTGACCATGGTTAGATGCAAAGCCCAAAATCATAAAATGAAACAAAATTAACGTATGGGAATCATATTCATAATTTTTGCTGCACTTGTCCCATCATAAAAACTAATTTTTTTTGTCACCTTTTTATCTACTAGCTGAATATTATCAGATACAGTGTTGGGCGATGAGCCCCCTAGGCTGGAAGCCACTATATGATGGCCACAACAATGGACTCAAACATGCCAAAAATCATAAAGATGGCACAGAACTAGGCAATATTTTGTTATGTTGCACATAGAGACATCATGAGCTGACTTGATGGCAACTAACAGCAGTATCTACCAGAAATTATGCTGCTTTAAAAAAAACAAACCCGTTACCATCAAGTCGATTTTGACTCATAGCAACCCTAGAGGATGGAGTAGAACTGCCCCATAGGGTTTCCAAGGAGTGGCTGGTGGATTCAAACTGCCAACCTTTTGGTTATCAGCCATAGCTCTTAACCACTGTGTCCCAGTGCCGCTTTAGGGAGATGATTTTTTGATCCTAAGACTCAGAAGAATCCTGAATTTAGAATTCATACCTAAAAATGTACATAGGGTTGGATTCTACCTAAAAGTTTATATTAAAATATATGAACAAGGCAAACACTTGAGTAGCATTAGAGCTATCACTTTAGACTCAATAAATCAGATAGACTGTAAGTTACATAACCTACCAAGTCTACAAAATTCTTTTCCCAATGATGAACTGCCACTCTCCTTTATCGCCCATCTCATTTGAATATACATAAGTTTTACTTCTTGCACTGCACCTCACTTTACCATCACACTCTAAATTTCTCCATGATTTGTGAACCTACTTGATAGCACCTAACAACAACATTCAACATGGTGTAACCATGTGTCTGTGGATCTTTTACATCCTAATTCGTAAATCAAATCTATGTCCACCCAGAGCACTATTTAGGAGCTTTACCAGCATATCTCAATCAGGTACCTATTACTGGTCATGTTCTTACTGTGCTCCACCTTTGGCCTTCAAAGCGTTTTTGTCAGAGTACCTCTGAATCCAAGCCCATCTTATTCCAGCTCATCTGAGTACCCTTGAGGAGGCTTGTTTTGGAATCCTGATCTTGGGTTCAATGAGGCTTAGATCTAGCACACCTGCCTTTTTTCAAATTCTCTTCTGGGCTAGCATCACACAGCAATTACCAAAATACTGAACAAATCCACCTCCTTGTATAAAAGTATGCTTACAAAGGTTTATTTATAGTTAGCATACCAAAAGTATCTGGGACAATGCCAATTTTAGTGAGGACTCTTTGGTTTTCTCCTTAATGGTCATACGAAGACCAAAGACACACCTTACTCACAGGATGAAATGAAGTAGAAGGCAACATTTCAACATTTTCCTGAAACAGGATGTCTTAGTCATCTAGTGCTACTACAGCAGAAATACCACAAGTGGATGGCTTTAACAAAGAGAAGTTTATTCTCTCACAGTCCCGTAGGCTAGAAGTCCAAATTCATGGGGCCAGCTCCAGGGGAAGCCTTTTTCTCTCTGTCAGCTCTGGAGGAAGTTCCTTGCCATCAGTCTTCCGTTGGTCTGGGAGCATCTCAGTGCAGGAATCTCAAGTCCAAAGGACTCGCACTGCTCCCAACACTGCTTTCTTGGTGATATGAAGTCCCCAATTCTCTGCTTGCTTTTCTTTCCTTTTATCTCTTGTAAATTTCCTAGGCCATACCCCGGGGAAACTCTTTTTACACTGGATCAGGGATATGACCTGAGCAAAGGTATTACATCCCACCCTAATCCTTTTTAACCACAGGCCGAGATTATGATTTATAACACAGAGGAAAATCACAAAATGGAGGACAACCACACACTACTCAGAATCATGGCCTCACCAAGTTGACACATATTTTGGGAGGACACAATTCAATCTGTGACACAGGATAATAGATTTCTTTCTGAAGTGTGTGTTTGGAATGTAGAAGAACAAAAGACATGCAAGAAGGCAAAAGGATGTGATTTTTCTAGATCATCTTTTTGATGAACAGAAACAGGGTCCATTTCTACCTTATTTATAAACTTCAAGAATCATCTTCCATAAAAGAATGAAGGTTATAATGGAGATTTTATAAGGATTTCACATAAGAATGAAAGAAGGGACAGAGGAGATGAGAGAAGAGAGGGGACAAGGAAAAAGGAGAGAGCAGGAAAGGAGAGGAAAGAAAGACAGAGGGGACAAGAGAGACAGAGAGAGAGGAAGAGAAAGGAGGTGAAAGAGACAGAGGCTGTCTACTGCTAAAGCTAGAAATGTGGTAGGGGTGAGGGAGAGGAAAAAAAGAGGTCATAAAAGCCAACTGCACCCATTATTTTCTTTCTAAAATATTTCCTCTTTTACAGAGAGAGCTTGGAAAAATGAGGTAAGTGAATTACCTTCACAAATACTCATTCTTATTTGACTTAATTAGTTCCATGGAGCCGATAGCCCCACACCTTGCTTAAGAATTTCAGTGGTCACATTTCTGCATAGTCCAAGTGATCCCAAACAATTTCCCCAATGTATTACACACATAAACAAGTTGTTCTTCAAAACCGGGAGTGATGGTCACTTTTTCCTCCGTTTTTTCTTGAACAAACATAGTTATTATAGAAAACGAAAGGAAAATTCCACTTTTCGTTCATGTTTGAGCTCCTCTGTCTTGCTAAAATATTCTGACATGTAGCATAAAATGTAATTCCATGTATAGCTATTTCTTTTTCCTTCAAAAGAAAACTATTACAATATTAATTATACAAGATTTAAGCAGAGAAAAGCAAGTTTTTCTATAGACAGCTCTGAAGGATTTTTTTTTCTTTCTTTTTTTAAAAATAATTTTACAGAGATAAATCATTTTATCAAGAAGTTTCCATTCATATTATCATCAATAGCAATCACAAAAGCACGTAGTTTTTTTTAAATAGAAAACTAAGAAGTTATTAGGATTTAAAGAAAGAATATGGTAATTGAATCAGAAATCTTGAATTTGAATTCTAGCACTATCATTTACTGTACAACTCTTGGGAAAGTTGATATACCACTCTAAACCTCAATTTCATCAACTGTGAAAATGGGTATCATAACAACTTCTACCTCACATGGTCATTATGAGAATTAAATGGGAAAATCTTCATGATACTTAACACAATACCTGGCACAATTAAAAAAAAAATTGCACTTAATAAATGATGTTATTAATACATTACATGCTACTAGTGAGGCAAAATATTTATGTTCCTAATTATTTTATCAAGCAAGCAATGGAATTAGTGTCCTGTGGAGGGGAATCATTCCTTTGAGAACACTGGTAGACCAAAGAAAACTGGAATCAGTACTTAAAAAAAAAGTTTTTTGGTTTTTTTTGCTTAAGTTAGTATATTTTTCAAATATACTATGGATTTAGGAGTGATAAAATCAATTTACTAAGTGCCAATCAGCATTGTTTAACTGAAAAGAAGAGGACAGAAGGGAAGCAAAGAGAAGAGAGGGGAAGCAACAGGAAAGGAGACAAGGAAAGCGAAGAAAACAGAGAAAATGGAATACACTGCACATATTAAAGATTAGTATTGCTCTGAAAACTTTTTATTTCAGTTATATTATATTGCATACTGGGTCGGATATAAATTTATTTCTTACTCTGAGTCATAGTCAAAAAAGTTTGAATGCCTCCTGACCTAATGGGAACTAGAACACATTAATAAATGGGCTTTCAAGTAATGGAGAATTTCTCACTCAAAGGTTTCTCTAACTCATGGAATGTAGCAATTGAAGTTACTTAGTGCTCTTTGGGAAACCCTGGTGACACAGGGGTTAAGTGTTACAGGTGCTAACCAAGAGGTCAGCAGTTCGAATCCACCACAGGCTCCCTGGAAAATCTATGGAGCAGTTCTTCCCTGTCCTGTAGGGTCACTATGAATCAGAATCGACTCGATGGCAACGGGTTGAGTGCCCTTTGGGATGTTCCATCTTGTGACATTTTCTTACTTGAAAGACTATAAAACAGGAGAAGTACATACCTATCCAAGGGCAAAAGAGAAAGATTAGAAGGACTCTGAATAATACTTGTAGCTCTAGGATTATGAAGCAAGTAATGATTTAAACTGAGGAAAAATTCAAGAATTTAACCTTGAGGCCAGTGGTAGTTCAATGGCAGAATTTTCCCCTTCCATGTGGAAGACCCAGGTTTAATTCCTGGCCAATGCACCTCAAGCGTAGCCACCACTTATCTGTCAGTGAAGGTTTGCTTGTTGCTATGATGCTGAACAGGTTTCACCAGAGCTTCCAGGCTAGGACAAGCTAGGAAAAAAGGCCTGGTGATCTATTTCTGAAATATCAGCCAATGAAAACCCTATGGATCACAATGGTCAGAATCGGTAGCACATGGGACACCAGGAGTTGGGGCCGACTTGACAGCAGCTAACAACAACAGAAGGATTTAAGATGTCATCCTTTCCTCATTCAATAAATTCAGGCTCTTACAATTACAGGACCAAAGAAACAACTCTTATAACAACCTGATGGATCTGTGAAATAAAAGGATGAGCAAAGTGCTGCTACCCAGTTACTTAGCTTTACTACAAGAAACTCAGTTATATTTATCTCTCTTTTTACAAGGTATGTGGGTGGGAGGGTGGGTGGGAGATTGTGTACAAAAAGGTGCATATAAGTGGTTGTGCTCACTTCAGTCTTATTTCAAACCAAACCAGTATAGTGGCCAGCTGTCTGTCAATGAGAACAGGGTCAGGAACAGACCCAATCAAGCTATGTTAAGAAACCCAGTCATTGCACAGAAACCTGTACAGCTCTTATTCCCTGGCAGTACAGCTGGAAACAACACGGCAGTAGTTTGAGGGGTTTTCTATAGGGTGCTTATGGGTTGGATTTCACTGTTGGCTTCTTGCCACTGTGACCTATACACTGGGTAGCTCTATTTCTGAGTTACATGTTTAGATATACTATCTGGATATACTATGTTGGAAACCCTGGTGGCATAGTGGTTAAGTGCTGCAGCTGCAAACCAAGAGGTCAGCAGTTCAAATCCACCAGGCACTCCTTGGAAACTCTATGGGGCGGTTCTACTCTGTCCTATAGGGTCACTATGAGTCGGAATCAACTCCACGGCAGTGAATCTGGTTTTTTTTTTTTGAGTTATACTTTATGTTTAGATGATAAAGGATCAGATTTGTCACTTGGTAGGCATGAAGTCAGCTGAATTTTCAGGTTGCCAAATGTTTCTACTTTTTTTCAAACTCCCCAGGTTCAGAAAAATACAAGGTTTGTGTTGCCAAGCACTTTTCCTCTACACTTTGAGCCCATGTGTTTCTTTGGAAACAAAATTCCTTCTGTTTTACCCAGAACTCATCAGACTGTTTTCTCTAAATTGACAATGTAAATCTTTAGAGCCTTTTAAATACCACTCCTCTCATTTTTTCTTCCACTACTTTCCTTTTTTTCATACATTTCCCCTTGACAATCAAAAAGAAAGTGTAATTTGTTAGATCTGAAATGAAAGGAGTGAATAAAATTCAAAATTGCTCAGTTCAAGATGATGTTTTACATGTGACTAACTTCTCCATCACCTAGTTGCACTTTCATAGCACATTCTTCTGATAATCTTAAAGGACAAAATGTAGTTAACAGTTATGAACTACATAATAGTCATCATTTGGGTGTTGTCTGTCATGTATTTGAAAATGCTTAATTCTGAGTCAACTTCAGCTGCATCCTGTATGCATGTATTCCTCTTATCTCATATACAACCTAATCAATAATACATTTTTTAAATATTCTGGTATTAGACACTTAACTACTCTCACCAGTGCTACCATTTGAAAACCAAGAGCAAAACTGTCTGATTGTGGGAGGAAGACATGCAATGAAAATACTTGGAATATACCATGAGATACAATGAATGAGCAAAAGTATTGGGCTTTTACACTCTGTAGCACATCAGTGTAAAGTTAGAAAATTGTCCTCCTTCACTCTTAAGATATATAACCTTCAATCTAATGCCCTTCATGTATAAAAAGATATACATCTCCATACCAGAACCTTCGGGATCACCCATTCTCTCCTACTTCAACTAAGGTGCCCAGTTACTTTCTTCCCACAGCTAGAGACATCAGGAAGTCCTCCTCACCTCCCAAATTCCATCTTGAGGGGTGCTCCATTTCTGCTGCTGAACACTGATAGAGTGAAGATCAGAAAAGTCAAATCTGACCCCCAGGAATATAACAGAAGAATGGTATTAAAGTTGGGTTTCAAAATGAAATTTCACACCAAAACCATCTAACAGTGGTATCTAACTACTATAGTATAATCAGTAGTATAATTCAGCCATATTATGACATAAATTGTTTTCAGTAGGTTGGCCAAGGAAACAAATCACTATCTATAACATGGTTTCTATGAGAATATCTATTCCAGATTCCAAACAATAAACTTTTAGAGCTTCACCTATTTGTAAGTTGGAAATTGCCTATAAATACAACTCTACACATACTTCAGAATATCTCTTTGTAACATAGATAAAGAAATACTAGAAAACCAGAGAACTACCAGTCTTTTTAAGTAAATCATATGCTTTACAAAAGGGGAAGCACAGATGAAAAAACCATCAATAATTCGATGTAAAAGTTATCAATTACTTCCTCATTTTACTATATAAATGAAGCCTACGGTTTTCAAATACACTACTTGGAAGTATGCATAAACAAATGATTATTAGTGGCTATAACACACTGTTAGTAAGTTGACAAGAAGAATTATAACCATGTGCCAATACTGTGATTATATGTAACGGAAATACCAACAGTTTCTAAAACTATTACCACTTTCTCCTGAATTTAAGTGAATAAACACATAATTCAAAGTTTCTAAGCTGAGGGCATTAGAAAAGTTAGCACAACTACAAGTCAATCCATTCTCATGCAAATTCCAGAGAAATAATTAAATGCATACTTAACTATCTGTGCAATTCAATACCTTGCTTTTGTATATGAACAAGGCTATACGGATCCAAGAAAATGTCATCTAGGCAGAGCTTTGAACATCTAGCACCAGAACTGCTCATAAAACCACCAAGACTACTATACTGGTATGAAACCTAAATGATCTTCTAATAAAAGCCAATTTCAAACAATTAAGAAAAACTAATTTGCCATAGAAAGGCAAGCAATGTTCACAAACAGAGCCAGGATCCAAAGGAAAGGTGGGTGAACATAAACAAATTATGAAGTTGTTTGTAGGAAAGAACACATGGACTTTTCTGTGGAAAGTAGAACAGAATTTCACTTGTTTAAGAAACTGGGGCATAGGGAGGAACACTGGGCCGTCTCCTGAGGTAGCATAAAACATATGCTGAATATACGATTATTCTCCCAATTTTTAATATAAATACAGGATTGAAACTTGTAGCATGAAGTCAGAAGTGCTGCTTGCACTGTGACATTCTTGTTCATCAGCGAGCCTGAAGTTCCACAACAGCTGAAGACTCTGGATGCCCATTCAGCCCTTCCAAAAACCTTGCAACCACATTGCACATGCTCCTCACTCATTCTTCCCCCTTCCCTTCCACCCACTTCCTGCCATCAGTAATCCCTTTCTTTACCAGCATACTGTCCTTCAGCCATAGAGGTTATACATTAAAGTAAGAGCTCTGCTAACCATCTCTGTCAATGCAGCTGGGACAGAAGGCCAACTCATCCATTTGCACCCATTGAAGCAGTTCGTCATTATGGGTATTGTACATTCCAAGCAACTGTGAAGTCTCCACTGAAGAAGCAGGTTTAAGTGGTGTGCCCTTGTCTGAGACCAGTCAGAGGTGTCAGTATACATGCAGTTCGTGTAAAGCTGTGAATGTATATCTCTACATAAGCATAAGCACATATTCAAACAAAAGTGTCTAAGACCTGCATGAAACTTAGTTTATCATTTTCCTCTTGAAACACATTACACAGACAAAAAGTCACAATTAACATTAACATATACTTTATAAGTCATTTTCTTTGTGTGCAGGGACCTAATAGGGCAATAGGACAGGACTGTCTCACATCATTTGGGAGGGGAAGGTGGACACTATTCTTTCTTGGGACACACAACATGTTAGAAAACAAAACTGTTTGGAAAAATTATCTCAGATTGTGTTGGGAGAAGAAGAGTAGGGAAGTTTCAAATTAAGAAGAACAGACAGCAAGCCTTAATATTAGACTGCATGAATCTGTCCACTTGGATTATACAGGAATGAGAAGAATATTCTTACCAAGAAAGTTAAGTTCAAACTAAACGTTGTTTTTCAAGGATGAGTCTGAAGAAGGTCACAGTGTTCAAATTTTCATCAGTGGTTTTAGTGCCACAGCTGCTAACCAAAAGGTCAGCTGTTTGAATCCACCAGGCCCTCCTTGGAAACTCTGCGGGACAGTTCTACTCTGTCCTACAGGATTGCTATGAGTTGGAAACGACTTGAAGGCAAGGGTTTGGTTTTGGTTTTGGTAAGGGTAAAGGATATTTCACTGTGAAACTGTACAAATGAAGTTTCCTGGGATTTTGTTTTCCCCTTAGATAGGAAAACAGGAAGGAAAATTTTTACATAGTCATGAGGCATAGGACAAGAAATGGACATATAAATAACCGTTGGCTCAGTGTAAAGGATCTCTAAAGAAAGGAAAGAAGCCCCGGAGATGTACACATCAACTAAAAATGGAGAATATGGCTACATTTCAGCTCAAACCAATATTTGCATTTGAGGAATCATCCCTTCTAGCTCACTGCTGACAATCTCATAGACAGTGTATGAGTGAGATGAATTCATGACTAAGATGAACAGGGATGCTCCACGGCAGGTAAATAAACTTGTTTCCACTGGGATAATTATTCTTACCATGTGTCACTGCTCTCGTGGCATAAACAGGACAGGTGATGACACCCTATAAAATGCAGTTTTTATTCCCATACTCCTAACATCCAGATATATAACTCATTCAGCTTTCATGAACTTCTTTTTTCTGAAGCCAGCACTGGTTTTTGTTGCTATTATTATTCTTTTTTTTTTTGCCCATTTTTAAAAATGTCATCATCAACTGTTCAATATTTTTAAGAGACCAGGGGGTAGGGAGGAATGGACTGTCATTATTTTAAGCTACCTTGTTTTATATAAGGATTATATATGTTATTGTGCTAGACAAGTGAATATAGCTATTCTACTTGGATTTTTTTTAAATTAACATTCTACATTATAGAATCCATGTGTAATACCTGTGTCATTAACTCAATGCCCTCTCCCAAACCTTACATCCTTTCAATACTAACCTAGGCAAGAAATAAGCAATGGCAACCTTTTGCACCAACAAATAATTTTTCCAACTATAATTCATTAGTATCTTATTCCAAAGGCATATGAATACTTACAAGATGGTTAATCCTCATTAAAAACTAAGATTACATGACATAATTACATGTAAATAAGAAAAATGAATTAAACTCTTACCCTTTCCTATGTCGGGCACTAGTTGTGAATCATGTATACAATTAGAGTTATATTGCTAAGCTAAAAATATTGGTAAAGATCTAAAAATGACAAACAGTGCCTTTTAAATTAATGTCTTATTAGTTGAGTGAAGTACACTGACAAAGAATAATTTATGCTTATTCAAACTGCACTCGACATCTTCAGGTGTTTCCAAATGAGCTCACAGAAGAGTGATTAAATGCATCTGATAACAAGCCACACATTGCTGAAATTACTTACCGCCTCATTTTATGATTAATTAAACATGTAGATTAAAGTTGCAAAAGAATTTAGATTAATGAGCAAGTTAAGTCTTGCTGATATAAGTGAATTGGGAATTGGATGCTCTGTGGAACTTTATAAACATGCATTTTATAATGAATAAGACAAGGCTACATGCAGAATCGTGGCCACCAGGGCCTTTTGACGATGCAGTCTTTTTTAACGTGGTTTGACAGCTTTCAAATAACATTCTTCTATAGGCTTTAAACTTTGTGCTTTGCTGTAAAACACAAGACTACATAACTCATGTACCAAGAGTACGATTATTTTCAAGCTCTAATGACCCCCGTAGCAGCATCTGTTCAGAAAAAATTACGAGCTCAATTGTTATTTTAATCGGAGATAGTTTAGGAGTTAAAAGCAGTTATACAACTTGTAAAATTATATGACACCTCATCAGTAGCTTCTCTTCAACACTACTTCCTCCAAAAGAAAAACTATCCCAAAAAAGTCATAGTTTTCCAGAGGACTTATTAGTAAAGCAGGGTGCTCAATCATTCATAAAATATTCAAAGCCATTTATTAGTGCAGTTTATGTGCTAGGAAAGGTAATGTTTAAATTTATGACAACTCTTATCAGCTCCAAGAGTATGTCAAAATATCTGCTGGGAAGAAGTTTCCAGTATAAACTGAATGCTTCAAAGGTCAGCGGAGCAAGGGCGGGGGTTTGGGGACCATGGTTTAAGGGGACTTCTAAGTCAATTGGCAAAATAATTCTATTATGAAAACATTCTGCATCCCACTTTGAAATGTGGCATCTGGGGTCTTAAATGCTAACAAGTGGCCATCTAAGATGCATCAATTGGTCTCAACCCACCTGGAGCAAAGGAGAAGGAAGAACACCAAGGTCACACGATAACTAGGAGCCCAAGAGACAGAAAGGGCCACATGAACCAGAGACCTACATCATCCTGAGACCAGAAGAACTAGTTGGTGCCCGGCCACAACCGATGACTGCCCTGACAGGGAGCACAACAGAGAACACCTGAGGGAGCAGGAGATCAGTGGGATGCAGACCCCAGATTCTCATAAAAAGACCAGACTTAATGGTCTGACTGAGACTGGAGGAATCCTGGGGGTCATGGTCCCCAAACCTTCTGTTGGTCCAGGACAGGAACCATTCCCAAAGACAACTCAGCAGACATGGAAGGGACTGGACAGTGGGTAGGAGAGAGATGCTGATGAAGAGTGAGCTATTTGTATCAGGTGGACACTTGAGACTGTGTTGGCATCTCCTGTCTGGAGGGGGGATGGCAGGGTAGAGAGGGTTAGAAACTGGCAAAATTGTCACGAAAGGATAGACTGGAAGGGCTGACTCATTAGGGGGAGAGCAAGTGGGAGTATGGAGTAAGGTGTATATAAACTTATATGTGACAGACTGACTTGATTTGTAAACGTTCACTTGAAGCTCAAAAAAAATTAAAAAAGAAAATAATAATTACTTTGCAACCATAAAATTTATTTGATATGTACTAAACAGACACTGATTATTCAGACAGCTCGACAAGCCACCAAACTTTAAGGAGCAGTATCTTTCCACTCCCTAGTGGCGTACTGGTTAAGTGTTATGGCTGTTAACCTTAAGGTACACAGTTCAAATCCACCAGGCATTCCCTGGAAACTCTATGGGGCAGTTCTACTCTGTCCTATAGGGTTGCTATGAGTCAGAATCGACTGGATGGCAATGAGTTTTAACGGTTATCTTTCCACTCCAGCCATTGTCATATTATTTCTAAAAAAAAAAAGCCCCACAAATTCCTGGGTATGTCCTGGGGTTACTAATAATTTAAGAGAAATTGTGTCAGTCCTATAGCATTTTAATAAAAGATGATACATTTCCCCATGAAAGCAATTTTTAAAATAACTTTAAGTCCTAAATATTGAGGACAGTTAGCTATTATATATACTTACTGAAATAAGCATGTTTTAATTTTTCTGATAAATGCTTTATACAATTTACCCACACAGAGTACATAAATTTACTGGTTATTTAAAGTTAAGAGTTATATGTTTACTTGAAATACCAAAATAGGTACTTCACCTTAAAATTTTGAATAAATGAGCAATTTAAAACATCCCAAATCAGCCATAATGTGATATAAAAACTCTCAAACGTTATTTTCATTACATAAAGATGGCAATTTCTTGAAACACATATTTTCTTTTATTTCACAACGCCCAGTCCCGTAGCCTATGAATTTTGCATTCCTAAGGGGAGATTAATATTTTGTCTGTCTCATGCATAAGTTTAAAAAATGCTCACTAAAGATTAAAATGAGACCACTAAACTCATTTTCACATGTGATTGGGCCAGGGTTTATTAAGGTGAAATACAAATGCATTAATTTCCACAGTAATGCCAAATGCTAGATTATTAATATTGTCTGCTCCTCAATTTCAGTTCATACCCTTATAGACGAATTTGTGATAGCCATCAAAACTTAGCTTCCCAACGTGTTTACAAGCATCCTGGAAGCAATATGTCTTGAACTAAAACTAATATGACTCTCAACCAAGGAAACTGCTATCAAGGCCAGACTGAGGTTCACAAATGCAAAGAATCAGTCTACAGCAAAGTGAGCACACAAAGCCAGGTACCACCCCCTTCCAGATCCTTGCCAACTAGCACCCAGCAGCTGAGCTACCAGGCACTCGATTAAAGGTGGCTCTTCATTTGGCAGGATCAGCAGCAAACTGTATTATACCTATAAATTGTATATGATGGTGTAAGTAGTCAGTAATCAAAAACGGTGCTGAAAAGTGTCTCTAAAACCATTAGAGTTAATTACTTTTTATTTCTATTGACTGTGCAAATTCTTTAGTTCTCTTAACCAAACAAAGAGTTGGTTAACTGGAAGAGTCCTGAATTTTCCCTTCAGTAAAGAAATAATGACCTTTCTGTTTTCTGAACTAGTTAATGCTAGAACCACTTTTAAAGTCTGTATATATCCATGATATTTTTGTGGGAAAGCACATATTAAGAGTGGTCTTTTATAAGCTGATTGGGGATTTAATGTATCATTATTTTTGAAAGTCAGAGGTTTCTAAACTTTGGGCTATATATTACATAATTTTCATGATGGGAAATTGAGACCAAAACTGATTTTAGCCATAGGATAATTAACCTACACAAATACAAATGGGTTCAAGGCTTGGGAAAATTTAGGATTTCTGAAACTCGTCTCTCTAATCTTTCATTCAATAGACATGCCCTCTATAAATGGCAGCATTCTTGAAAAAAATTAAATTTTGATAGTAATACAGTTAATCTGTGTGTAAAGTTTAGCCAATCATCCAAATCGTTTTAATCACAAATTAAAACGACAAGATGTAAAGAGACTTAGATTGTGGCAAAATAACTGTATCTTTAAAAAATGATGAAGTGCAAGCTACGCAGGCCTTAGTATTATACCATGAAAGCACAACACAATCTTCATTTGCCATGGAAATAAGAAATAAATGGGAACATCAGTTACACTCATAAATTATATATATTATACCTGGGCTCTTATACAAAGTGATGAGGGATCACAAAGTCCTTCTTGCAGCATTTTCCTTTCCTCATCAGAAGATACAGAATGTCTAAAAAGAAGAAACTAATAGTTATTGGGCCCACTATCTACCAGATATAGGATAAATGTTCTTTATGCATCATTTGCCAACAGCCACACCCATTTTACAGGTGAGGGAATTGACATTTACGGAGGCTAACTAATTTGTTCAGAGTCACACCAAATGGCAAAGAGTCACAAACTTTAGCACTTTATAGCAAAGTGAAGCCTTAGTCTACTCAACTTCAAGTTGCACTTGTTCTTCCTGATATATCTCTTTATGCCTATACCATGTTTGTGTTTATGCTGTTCTCCACTACTTAGAATTCCTTTCTGCTTACTCTCAGATAATCCGCCCTACCTCTTTCTTCCAAAAGTTAGCTCCTCCAACAGGTATTTTGTGCTCTCTCAGCACTTTGTTTAAAATCCCCTATTACAACTATAGGGTCTCTATGAGTCAGAATCAATTCAACAGCAATGGCTATAACAACAATTCAAGTTACATGACTCATACAGTATACATTTATGTAATATGACCATTGTTACCATCTATATGCATCAATGTACCAAAGGTATCACAAAATGGTTTCACTGACAAGTAAAATATGGCTCTCTCCCATCCTCCATTCTATAATCTGCTATCCTCTCTCAATTCACAGGCGCTCTCCTACTACCCTATCACTACTACTACTACCACTACTATTTTATTTCTATTACCCACCTCAACCAACTACTTTTTGCTCTCTTATTGCTCTCTAGCTCGCCAAAAATCTTAACTTCCCTCTCTGTTTTTATTCTGTTCAAATGTTCTCATAATCCCAAGCTACCTATCTTTCCTTCTCAATCAAAAATTCTACTCCTAATTCTACACCTGAAAATGTCATAAAAGGTGTAAGACATTCTTGATTATTCATTTATGCAACAAATATCTAAGCACTTATTATATGCTTGGAACTTGGGTAGATAGACAAGAAAGAACTTATTTGTCTGAGATTTTACAATCTACAAGAAACAGACAAGTAAACCAAAATTCATAACATAGATTTGTGTCATAATAAAATTGTGTAAAAAGGGATATTGTAAAAGAATAAGAAATTATCAGGGAAATGGTAATCCAAAAAAGACTTCATCTAGGAGGTGGTATGTGAGCTAAAAGGTCCCCGGGTGGCACAAATGACTGGCACTCAACTACTAACCTAAAGGTTGGTGATTTGAACATACCATGGAAGTGGCACCATGGAAGAAAAGCCTGGAGATCTACTTCCATAAAGATTCCAGCCAGGAGCACTCTATGGAGCACCTGTACTCTGTAACATATGGGGTCGCCATGAGTCGGAATCAACTCAACAACAACAGTTTTTGGCTTGTTTTTTTAATATGACCTAAAGCTTAATGGAAGGATCCCTGGTGGCACAATGGCTAACGGCTTGACTGCTAACCGAAAGGTCAGCAGTTCAAAGCCACCAGCTGCTTCACTAGCTAAAAGACCTGCAGATCTGCTTCTGTAAAAATTACAGCTTAGGAAACTCTATGTGGCAGTTCTACTCTGTCACATAGGGTCGCTATGAGTAGGAATCAACTTGACAACACACACACCAGAAGTTTAATGAATGAACAGGATGCAGGCAGACAACTAGAAATAGTAACCATTTTATTGAACATTTTCAATGTGTGAAGCACTCTTCATACATGCTTTACATGCACTGCATGCTCTACGTGCATTTACATGCATGATAAAGACACAAATAAGTTAAAAGTGAAAGAATGGAAAAAATATGCCATGTTAACATTAATAAAAAGGAAAGCTTGAGTGGCTATATGAATATCAGACAAAATAGATTTTAGAGCAAAGAATATTACCAGGAAAAAAGAGAATTTTTTTATAATGATAAAGAGGTCAATTCATAAGGATAACATAATGATCCTAAACATTTATGAACCTAAAAGAGCTTTAAAATAGAAGAAGCAAAAACTGATAAAATTTCAAGGAAAATTATAATCAGAGTTTTCAGAATGTCTCTCCCAGCAAATGATAGAATAAGAAGACAGAAAACCAGTAACAATATAGAAACCTGAACAATCCTATCAACCAACTTAGCCTTATTGACAATTATAGAACATTCCAACCAACAACAGAATACTCATTCTTTTCTAGTGCACATGGAACATTTACCAAGATAGATGATATTATGAGCCATAATATAAGCCACTATAAATTGTATGAAAATCATATAAAGTATGTTCTCTGATAACCATGAAATTAGAAATTAATAGCAAAAGATACCTGGGAAAATGCCCAAATATTTAGAAATAAAATAATACACTCTAAAATGACCCATGAGTCAAAGAAGAAACCAAAAGAGAAAAAAAATTATTTTGAACTGAATGAAAATGAAACACAACATATCAAAATTCACGGAATACAGCCAAAGCAGTACTTAGAAGTAAATTTATAGCACTTATATTTTTTGTTTGTTTTATATATATATTGAAAAAAGGTTCTCAAATCAATGACCTCAGCTTTCAGCTTAAGAAACTAGAAAAAGAAAAGCAAATTAAACCAACAGCACATAGAGAAAAGGAAATCATTAAGATAAAAACAGAAATCAGTGAAGTGGAAAACAATACTAAATTGTAATATTTTGTGTTCACATTTTCAAATCAAATATGAGACAGGTGACATCACTGAAGATTCTACAGGTATTAGAAGGATAATAAAGGACTGTTATGAACAACTTGAGCCCTAGAGGTATAGTGGTTTAAGTGCTCGGCTGCTAACCAAAAGGTCAAAAGGTCAGCAGTCCATACCCACCAGTCACTTCACAGGAGAAAGATGTGGAAGTCTGCTTCCATAAAGATTACAGCCTTGAAAATCCTATGGGGCAGTTCTACTCTGTCTTACAGGTCACTATGAGTCAGAATCAACTCTACAGCAAGGGTTTGGTTTGTTTGTTTGTTGTCATGAACAACTTTATGCCAATAGAGTCAACAACTTAGATGAAATGCACTTAATAACTTAGATGAAATAGATAACCTAAATAGCTCTATACCTAGTAAAGAAATTGAATTTATAGCTAAAAACCTTCCAACAAAGGTAAGTTCAGGCCCAGATACTTCTCTAGTGAAGTCTTTGAAATACTTAAGAAATAATAATTATTGTATACAAACTCTTCCAGAAAACCAAAGAGGATATACTTTTCAATTCATTTATGCGGCCACAGTAATTAAGTAATCAAGATAGTGGCATAAAAATAGACAAACAGATCAATGGAACAGAATAGAGATTCTAGAAGTAAACCTATACATATAAGGGCAATTGATGTTCAACAAAAATGCCAAGGCAACTTTGTGGGGAAAGGATAATCTTTCAGCCAGTGGTACTGGAACAAAAAAATAGCCATAAACAAAAATATAAACCTCAGTCCTTTACCTCATCCCATCTACAAAAATTAACTCGAAATAATTCATAGACCTAAACTGGAAGCTAAAACTATGAAACTTCTAAATGAAAACGTAAAAGAAAATCTTAGTAACCTTGGATTTTAAAAAGATTTCTTAAGTGTGGCACAAAAAGCAGGAACGACAAAAGAAAACATTCAGTAAATTGGACTTCAAGATTTAAAACTTGAATGGTTACAAAACAGAGTGCCACTGTAAAAAAAAAAAATTAATTATAACCTGGGAATAACTTCTAGATTACACCAACAAAGACAGGAGTAAAAGATGAATGGATGTAACAGCACAGTAAATTTTTCATCTTACTTAGGAGGGAATCATTAAATATTGCTTCATTTTCATCATTGGTGATAAGAGAATTATGAATCAAGTATATTTTTTAAAAAGTAAAAACAAAAGACAGTAAAATTTTAAAATACTTTTTATATTAGTTATGGTAGGCTAGCTGTTAAAGAGTCTCACAATCTCAGTGACTTAACACAGTAAAATTTACTTCTTGCTTACGGCCAATGCAGACAGTAGGGAGGGAATGGGAAAGGGTTCTAGATTAAAAAAAAAAAAAGATTAAGGCCCCATCTAAATAAAAAAAAAATAAAAAAGGATATAAAATTTGTGCTTCAAAGAAGTTTCCGGGATAAACTGAATGCTTCGAAGGTCAGCGGAGCAAGGGCGGGGGTTTGGGGACTATGGCTTAAGGGGACTTCTAAGTCAATTGGCAAAATAATTCTATTATGAAAACATTCTGCATCCCACTTTGAAATGTGGCGTCTGGGGTCTTAAATGCTAACAAGCGGCCATCTAAGATGCATCAATTGGTCTCAACCCACCTGGAGCAAAGGAGAAGGAAGAACACCAAGGTCACACGATAACTAAGAGCCCAAGAGACAGAAAGGGCCACATGAACTAGAGACTTACATCATCCCGAGACCAGAAGAACTAGATTGTGCCCGGCTACAACCGATGACTGCCCTGGCACGGAGCACAACAGAGAACCCCTGAGGGAGCAGAAGATCAGTGGGATGCAGACCCCAAATTCTCACAAAAAGACCATACTTAATGGTCTGACTGAGACTAGAGGAATCCCGGGGGTCATGGTCCCCAAACCTTCTGTTGGCCCAGGACAGGAGCCATTCCCAAAGACAACTCAGCAGACATGAAAGGGACTGGACAGTGGGTAGGAGAGAGATGCTGATGAAGAGTGAGCTAATTATATCAGGTGGACACTTGAGACTGTGTTGGCATCTCCTGTCTGGAGGAGGGATGGGAGGATAGAGGGAGTTCGAAGCTGGCAAAATCGTCACGAAAGGAGAGACTGGAAGGGCTGACTCATTAGGGGGAGAGCAAGTCGGAGAACGGAGTAAGGTATATATAAACTTTTATGTGACAGTCTGACGTGATTTGTAAACGTTCACTTGAAGCTCAATAAAAGTTAATAAAAAAAAACTGTGCTTCAAAAGATACTCAAGAAAATTAAAGTAAGTCAAAGACTGGTAGGAAAATTTTTTTGACAAAGAACTTATATCCGGAGTGTAATTTTTTAAAATTACAAGTTGACTAAAAAAGACAAAACTGATTTTTAAAAATGACAAAAGATGCAAAAGACACTTCAGCAAAGTAGCCAGATGACATGTAAACACATGAAAAGATGCTTAATATCACTAAGCATTAAGGAAACACAAATTAATGCTGTATTTATAGCAATCTCCACAATGAGATACTACTGCAAACCCACTGGAATGTCTAAAATTAAAAAAATGTAGAGCAACTCTAACTCTCATACACTGCCTGCAGGAATGTAAAATGATACAACCACTTTGGGAAAGTTTGGCAGTTCTTAAAGAGATAAACATACACGGATCACATGACCTGGCCATTCCACTGAAAGATATTTACCCAAGAGAAGTATAAGCATATGTCCATTAAAAGCTTGTATACAAATGCCTATAGCAACTTTATTTGTAGCAGCCAAAAGCTGGAAAGAACCAAAATGAATATTCAAATTGTGATATATCCATACAATGAAATACTACTCAGCAATTAAAAATAAACTATTCACATGTACAACATGAATGAACCTCAAAAAAATCATGCTGAAACTAGATTTCCCAAAAATTATATACTGTATGATTGCATTTATATAAAATTCTTGAAAATGCAAACTAATCTATAGTGAGAGAAAGCAGATCGGTTATTGCCTGAGGAAGGGGTGGAAGAAGGGGGGGACAAGAAAAGGTAAGGGTGAGGGATTTTGAAGGGGAATGAAAAACTTGCAGGTGATGGGTATGTTTATTACCTTGATTGTGGAAATAGCTCCACTGGTATATACCTACATCAAAACTTTTGAATTGTGCATTTCAAATATGTACAGTTTATTATATTCACCTATACTTCAATAAAGGTATTAAAAAAAAAAAAAGCATGCAGGAGATAATATTCCCACTTTCCTGGTGAGGAATCTAAGGCTCACGGAGGTTATGTGATTTGCCTAAAATCACACAGCTAAGACACAGAAGAGCACAGAGGTGGTAGGGATTCCACTCAGTACATGAAAAAACTTACATGAAGCATCTATATAACTCAAGTCACATAAAACACTCAAAAAGTTATAACTTTTTATTTTTAAAGTACAGAGACATATTTTAAAAAAGCCTAAGGTGTGAATAAACAATAGATTTTAACTTTCGCATCGAAAGATTTTTTTTAATCTAAAGTAATCTTAATTAATAGAATATATACGGGTTATTTTTTTTTTATATACGGGAGATACAGGTTTTGCAATTCATACAAGAAGCATTTTACTGAACATTCATTAGGCACCACAAAATATGCTTGCTAGGCACAAGGCAGATTTTTAAGTCATACAAAGGTTATGAAAGAGCATCTTGTCATGAGGCAAAAGCCAGGAGTTCAATGTGTCAGGAGCCTAAGGTGCACATAGTTGAGTGAAGGATGGAGGCGGCCAGCCACTCTAACTCTCTAAGAGGAAATAGCTGAAGGGTTTCCCAAGGAGAAATCGCTAAATTTTCTATCAGTCACTTTTTTTTCCATATATCTATACTTCATCTCCTCCCACAAATAGATTATAAATCCCTTGAGAACTAGTCATTTTATTGAGTGAATGAATAAGTGAATGAATTCAAGTTAGTGTTACTCTAAATGATAAAATGATAAGGTGATACGAATGACAAGGTTCCTCCACAAAGTCAACTTGGCTTTAATCCATTTTCTTGAAAAGTCTATTTTTTATTTTTACTTTTATTTCAAGAAGTCTTTTCTCACTCATGAATGTATTTTCCCACACTATTTCCTTTTCTTTTGAAAGGAAGAAGTAAAGAGGGAATATATCCTAAGTATATTGCTGTGACTGTATCTTCTACGGATAAGGACAGAATGTGGCAGGGAGCTGTAGTCATCACTTTATGTGAGAGTCTGAAAAGTAACTAAACCCTGTGCACACCTGTTTTATTTCTCACAGACGTCATGCACTAATCCCTGTGTAAAAGCCACCTGATAGGAATGCCATAATCTCCAGTATCTTCACTTTTCACACACTCATGGTAGCCAGGTTTTACATTATGTCTCTGAAATCAACACAGCCCTGCTTGTACACTTTGTTAATGTCTTTTGTGTTCATGTTCTGCCTCTAAATTCTCAAGACAATTTTATCTTCAAGGATATTCTAATTCTTTTAAAAACACATCCTCTTCCCAGTCCTCATCTGGAAAACAAAAAACTTAATTTTCAGTAGTGATCTAACCAATGAAATGGCAAGGAATTTGAGAGGTGACAAGAGATATTTAGTATGAACGTTATCTCCTCTGTCTTTTCTAAAATTCAGTATCATAGTGAGTAACAGGAACAGAAGTCATTTGACTCCTTCCTTTCCTTCATGCTCCCCACCTCATATACTCTACCTAGTATTATTGCTCCTACATTGGCATAGTCTCTTCCTTCTGTTCCTATATTTCCATTCCCAATGTTCCCAACCTTGTTTAAATCTTTTATCTCCTGCCTGAACTATTGAAGTAGCCCTCAGAAGCTGCTTCTCTGGCTCAGGACTTTTCTCTCTTTCTCTCTCTCCCTCCCTCATTCCTTCTCTCTCTCTCTGTCACCAACTTTAGGAGCCCTGGTGGTATAATGGTTAAAGTGCTCAGCTGCTAACCAAAACGTCAGCACTTCAAACTCACCAGTCGCTCCATAGGAGAAAGATGTGGCAGTCTGCTTCCATAAATATTGACAGCTTTGGAAAGCCTATGGGGCAGTTCTACTCTGTCCTATAGGGTTGCTACGAGTAGAAATCGACTCGATGGCAGGGGGTTTGGGTTTTTTGTTTTTTGTTTTTTTAGTAATCAACTTTACCAACTGCTGACTGAATTAATTTTTCAAAAGCAAAGTTCTTGCCATACCAGTGATCTATTTGGTTCTGATGCCCCCTATGATCTACCAAATGCCTTTGCTTAGTATTATGGCCACAACGATATGATCACACTAAATCTTCTATCCTGTATCTCAGCCAAGTGCATATCTCATTGTTCCCTACCCCATACTTACTGTTTCCATTCAACTGTCCCACACCCATACTTACGCTATTCCCATCACTATCAGGGGTGTTCATCTTTCTTCATCCTCTGTTACACTGATAAAATTCTACCTAACTTTCAAAGAACATTAAAAAGTCTGCTTGTACACCAATGTTCACTACAGCACTGTTCACAATAACCACAGGTGGGAATAGCCTAAATACCCATCAACAGATAAATGGATAAATAGAATGTGGTACATACATACAATGGAATATTACTCAGCCATAAGAGAAATGAGGCCTGATATGTGCCACAACATGGATGAACCTTGAAAACATCATGCTGAGTTAAATAAGTCAGTCACAAAGGGACAAATATTGAATAATTCCCCTTATATAAAATATCGAGAATACGCAAGTGTATAAAGACCAAAGTTTATTAGTGTTTACCGGAGGCAGGTGGAAGGGAGGAGAACTGAGGGACTCATTGCTTAGGGCACAAGGAGCTTCTGTTAAGAGTGATGAGAAAATCTGGAAATGGATAATAGTAATTGTTGAACAACACAATCATAACTAACATCATTGAATTGTACATGTGAAGAATGTTGAAAAGGCAAAGATTTGTTACATATATATTTACCACAATTCTTTTTTAAAGTCTGCTTCCTAATGTCTTTCTTCTTAATGAGTAATTCTTTTGAACCCCAGAGCATTGTTTTTGTCTCTATTAAGGCATTTAACATAATCTGCATAGGAAATTACCTCTCCTCTCCTCTGCTTATCTCCTCTACAATAATCAATTCAATTAACATTTGTTAATTCCCCCCTTTGAGCCATGTACTGGGCTAGGCACTAAGGACATAAGAAATAAGAGAGTCTAATAATTATGTCTGATGTCAGACGGATCCTGGCTGGAAGCAGAGAATACCACACAGATGTGTACCTGTGTTACATTGACTATGCTAAGGCACTCAACTGTGTGGATCACAGCAGGTTATGGATAACATTGAGAAAAATGGGAATTCCAGAACACTTAATTGTGCTCATGAGGAACCTGTACATAGATCAAGAGGCAGTCGTTCAAACCGAACAAGGGGACATGCATGATTTAAAGTCAGGAAAGGTGTGTATCAGGGTTGTATTCGTTCACCATACTTATTCAATCTTTATGCTGAGCAAATAATCTGAGAAGCTGGACTATATGAAGAAGAACGGGGCATCAGGATTGGAAGAAGACTCATTAACAACCTGTGTTATACAGATGACACAACTTTGCTTGCTGAAAGTGAAGAGGGCTTGAAGCATTTACTGATGAAGGTCAAAGACTACAGCCTTCCGTATGGATTACATCTCAACATAAAGAAAAACAAAAATCCTCACAATTGGACCAATAAGCAACACCATATAAATGGAGAAAAGATTGATGTTGTCAAGGATTTCATTTTACTTGGATCCACAATCAATGCCCATGGAAGCAGCAGTCAAGAAATCAAACAATACATTGCACTGGGCAAATCTGCTGCAAAAAAGCTCTTTAAAGTGTTGAAAAGCAAAGATGTCACCTTGAAGACTAAGGTGCACCTGACTCAACCCATGGTATTTTCAATTGCATCGTATGCATGTGAAAGCTGGACAATGAATAAGGAAGACCGAAGAAGAATTAATGTCTTTGGATTGCGGTGTTGGGGAAGAATACTGAATATATCATGTACAGCCAAAAGAATGAACAAATCTGTCTTGAAAGAAGTACAACCAGAATGCTCCTTAAAAGCAAGGATGGCGAGACTGCTTCTTACATACTTTGGACATGTTGTCAGGAGGGATCAGTCCCTGGAGAAGGACATCATGCTTGGTAAAGTACAGGGTCAGCGGAAATGAGGAAGACCCTCAATGAGATGGACTGACACAGTGGCTGCCAACAATGGGCTCAAGTATAACAATTGCGGGGGTGGTGCAGGACCAGGCAACATTTTGTTCTTCTGTACACAGGGTCGCTATGAGTCAGAACCGGCTCAAGGACCTAACAACAACAACAATAATTATGTCTAGACCCTAAGGTTCTCAAAGGGAGGGACTTAGTACATTTACATTTATTTCTAATGCCACATTTAATGCTTTGCTTTGCATATATAAGTACTCAGTTTATATTTGTGGAGTTGAATTAATTTCGACAGATACTAAGTATCCTCCTGGGAAGAAAATATTTGCTACCAAAATAGGATTTGCCATAACTGGGAAAACAGATAATCACATCTTTAAATAGTTTTCAGAGGCCACGTTGGAACTTGTTGAGTTAAACTGGTGCTGAACAGACCATCCAACATAAAGATCCTAATGGGTCAAACCACTCCTTGCTAAGATACTAGTTTCCAAATAGGACAGGCTGCATCAAATCACAAAGAGAGTGCATTTCTCTTTCCCTCTCTGGTTGTCCCTTAATTTAGGTCCTTATGCTGCCAAATGGACTTCAAATTATAAATTCCTATATGATCAGAGCTTCCAGGTTATCAATATGGTCCAGGTAAAGATGATTATTGCTTCTTGCACCCTCTTAGGAGTCTATATAGGACAATTTAAGTTGATTCAAGGTTTAAATATGAATCTATTCAATATATCTAGGGGATACACACTTCCTGTCTGATCTAACTACAAAGCCTAATATGTATGCCTTCTAGGCTACATAGCGTTGCTGAAAGCCTACATACAATGAGACCCTTCTGCACTAGGAGATTAGGCAAACCTTGCATTTACTTTCATCCTGCTTACATTTCCTCCCTCCTAGCAAGTAGAGTGGAAAGACACATTAAGGCTCTTTAAAAGATGGCACCAGAAATAAAAGGAAATGAAAATGATCACTAGCATCATGGAAAAACAAAAATTAAACAAAACAAAAAACTTCTTGACAATGATACTTATTAATATTAAGGAAAAAACTCAAGCAGCAAAAATGTGGTAAATGGAAAGATCTCACTGGTGAAAGACCAAACCAAGCCCCAGTGCTTGACATCCATCTGGCTGAATACTCCTTTGTGGAGTCCAGCTTCTCTAACAGGCTCTCTGTGAATCACGGTGACATACCACTCTTCCAAGAGACAACTGAGCAGAGCATGCAATAATCACTCTGCCCATTACAAAAAGTCCGTTTAGTAGCACAAGGATCTAAATTAAGGGACAATCAGAGAAGGAAAGAGAGAAATGCACTCTCTTTGTAGAGGAGGGACTAAACCAAAAAAAAAAAAAAAACACCATTGCCATTGTGTCAAATTCCGACTCATAGCAACCCTACAGGAAAGAGTATAACTGCCCCATAGGGTCCCCAAGGCTGTAAATCTTTACAGAAGCAGGCTGCTGCCTCTTTCTCCTATGAAGCAGCTGGTGAGTTCAAATCGCCGACCTTTTGGTTAGCAGATGAGCACTTAACCACTGCACCACCAGAACTCCTTATGGGAGGGGCTAAGCAGCTGATGAGTTCAAATCGCCGACCTTTTGGTTAGCAGATGAGCACTTAACCACTGCACCACCAGAACTCCTTATGGGAGGGGCTAGGAACCCAAAAACATCTAGGAGTTGCGATCTGTATTTCTGGACAGAACAGTTAGCATAAGACAGCTGCAGTGCTGCAACAGGATGAGAAAAAGAGGAGGATAGGCCTTTTTCCTGGCATTCAATCTCAGAACAGTTCTGAGGACAAATATTTGACACGCTCTGAGGCAGCTGAACCTATGGAAATTTTATCAGATACATTTATAATCAGGTATATTCTAAAATAAAATAATACCACACTGATGAGCTGGAGTGGGAAACGATGGGTTCTAAAGTCAGACAATGTTCGAATCTGAGCTCTGCCCCTTTCTTCCTTCCATTTCTTCCTTCCTTCTTTCTTATATGTTTTTTGTTCATTTATTCATTCATTCAACAAACATTTTGGGGGAATTAATTATGTGTAAGCACTGTGCTAGAAACTGGGTATATATGTTTGAACAAAACAGTCATGGTCTCTATCTGCCCTGACAGAGCTTTAAGTCTAGTGAAACCGAAACCAAACCAAACCCATTGCTCTCGAGTTGATTCCGACTCATAGCAACCCCATTGGGCAGTGTAGAACTGCCCCATAAGATTTCCTAGGAGTGCCTGGTAGATTTGAACTGCTGACCTTTTGGTTAGCAGCCTGAGCTCTTAGCCTCTGAGCATCAGGGCTGCAGTGAAGGAAAGAGGCATTAAATATACAAATATACAATGATAATTACCCATCATTTTAAGTGCTGTGAAGGCAAAAAAAAAAAAAATCAGAATATACAGACAATAACACAGTATGAGGAATTATCTTAAAAAGTTACAGAAAGGGTTAAAAAAAATACCATAAAAGTGCCTACCACAAGACCTAGAACAGCACAGGCACTCAGTGCAAGCAACAGTTTTTTTTCTGAACTTCTCTATACCAAGTGTAGAGCCCTGACTGCCTGTCTCTATCACAGATACCGGCAGGTGTTAGAGCGCTATTAGGTGCTATTGTGGGAGTGGCAACCCGTTCCTTCTAGACATTTCAAACTGCTACGCAGCTTGTCATTGTATCAGTTTCCTGTATAATCACATCCTTCACCAAGTCACAAACTTCTCTCAGGCATATCTGGGTTTGATCTCCTGCTTAGTATCCTTGAGATAATTTATAAAAAACTTTACCCTTTTGGATAGGATATTTAGTCCCCTTTATTCCTACATCAAACTATTCTCAAGAAATGACCAACATCAAGAACTGAGACTAATTCACTCTGTGTGGATGATCTGCAAGAGAAACACACCAAGGGTTTTTCTTATGGCTGTATAGACTATCTCACTGTAGGAGTTCTTTCTAAAAACTTCAAAAATTTCTTTTTAGACCATAATTATTCCTCTACCCTGTTCATAGATAGCAATCTTTCAACAAGCCTTAAAATCTGACAAATCCAAATCCAGATTTAGTAAAATGCTGATCAATAAAGATTACAGTTTCTTACTAATTATCCTTCTTTATTCCCTTTGATAGTAAAACAGTTCCTCAGTTTCTTTGATTGCAGAGTGAACTAAGGTGCCCTCAGTTCATATAAAAAAAATCCAAACAAGACTCTTCAGTCAAAATGTGACCCTGCATACAATTTAACAGACACGTGTTAAGTATTATCTTACAACTTGGCAAGCAGCATACAAACTAATGGAAAACAAACTATTTCTAAATTAAAAAAAAAAAAAGGAGAGAAGGAAGGGAGAAAGGAGGGAAGGAAAGGAAAAGGGAAGAAGGGAGGGAGGGAGGGAAGAAGGAAGGAAAGAAGAAAATTCTACTAAAAGTCATTTTGCAGAAATATAATTCCAAACAGCTTCCTAACCTCCAAAGCTAAAACCATCATATAACATATTTGCAACCTAATTCATTTGACTCTTTGGTCTAGTATATCTAAAGATGATTCCTGGTCATAGTTACAATGAATGAGATCTTTCTAAAGTTCTTACATGTAAAATATCAGTGTGTGATACATAGGTGATTATTTTCCTATGAATTTATATTAATCTTTATGCAGGTAAAGCAAAATTGTTCTCATTGGTTTTTGCCAGAGAGGCACCGATTTCCTAAAGTCCTGCAAAACAAAAAAACCAAACTCGTTGCTGTCCCATCGATTCTGACTCATAGTGACCCTATAGGACAGAGTAGAACTGCCCCATAGAGTTTCCAAGGAGCGCCTGGTGGGTTCGAACTGCTGACCTTTTGGTTAGCAGCTGTAGCTCTTAACCATTACACCACTAGGGTTTCCAAAGGTCTTGCAGTTGTACTTTAAATGCACTGAATTTAAATCAATAAACTTGAAACAAATTAGGGATGAAAAAACTGAAAATTCCTGTTAAGTTATACTACTGTCTGATCCAAATGAGTATTTCCACATTTTAAAACCAGTCCTCAAAACCATTTTCTGATTCTACAAAAATCTCCAATTTCAATAATCTCTTGTCTCACTTATTTTTCTCCTATTTCCAACTATTGCAATCAATTGGAGGGACAGGTATTTATTTGTTCAACCTTATCTTCTCAAAAAGCTTCAGGCTCTCAAGGTTTTCTGAAACTCAACTCAGTTGTCTACACCCACTTTTTGCATGTCTTACTTTCTCAGCCTTCCCCCAGATATTGCCCCTTGGCTATCCTGTGACTGCAAGTCCAGAGGAAAACTCCCTGTAAGTAGTCACAAAATCAACATAATCAGTAGATTCCACATACTGCCACTATCAGGAACAAAGCCCACAATGTCTCCAATCCCTGAAAGCTGTCAGCCATTCCATGAGTCTGCACTTACTGCTGTATCAGATATCAAGTTATGTGAGACCCATCTCACTTACAAATAACCCACTCAAATTAATGGTCTTCTATATACATAACAAAGGAAGAAATATAATATTCACAGGAAGAATAACATATCTGAATTTTTTCTTCACTTTGTGCATTGAAACCCTGAATACTAGTGGCCATAATGAAAGCCAAGCCACGGGCTTGTTACCAGCTTGCCATAGCTTTTGAAAAAAAAATCTATACTCTGCAGGCTTGGGTTCCATTAATGCTATTGCTTAATTATCTACTAAGCCAGGATCAAACAGGAAAAAATAATAATTAACTGTCAAACATACCTTTTAGTTGTGCCTGTGTGGTCCAAAGACAATAAAAGAGCCCAGGGGTGAAATAAAAATAGAAAGTTTGCTTTTATTAATGAATTTATTCACTTAAACTGATATGAAACTGAGTGAACTGAAAACAAAGAGAAACAGTTAACTCCAGTACAGTTTCTATCCAAAGAAAACTCCACCCACATAAACTCTCTAGTAACATATCAAGTTGTAAAAGCCCTTATGGCAGAGACCATCTTTTCTTCTCTTTTAAGCACTGTGCCAAGCCCTCAGTGCTATGCAAATAATAATAACAACAAGCATTACATCATCATTTCAAACTCTTTGTGACTGATTAAATCTTAAGGTAAGTCCCTTTTGCCAGTTATTTATGAAAGCTGATATTTTGGAAATTATTTTTTTGCACTATCTTTGAAAAACTCCAGTAAGAAATAGGTAATACATAAAGGGTGGGGGGAGATGCAGGGTGCAGAAAATGTTTTACCTTTACTGGCAATATTTAACTCACATTTTGATGATTTGGAGCTGACAGCAATGTGATGAAATGATAAGGGTTTATATTCATACTCCAAAATAACATGAAGTATGTAATTCAGGTAAAACTATATGCTGAAAGTGATATACAGAGACAAGCATACAACAAAATGAACTAGATTTTGCCATTATTCAAACAATCTTTAATAAACGTAATAGCTGCAAAATATGTCTGTTTAAATACTTAAGTAATCAATGACTTTACCTTGTCCTGAATCATAGAAATTATATTTCACATCTTGTAGATCATTGCATTGTAAAATTAATAGCTAGCTGTGCACCACTGGTGCATTTATTGCCTCTTTCACTTCTTTATATTTGAGACCACCATTCACTTCAAATAATGGCTTATTTCCTCCTCTCTATATACACTTTTTAGTTTTTATATACACTTAATTCCTTTAAATATTAATGGAATTTATATAAGAATACTGTAAGATGATTAAGACTATCTTCTTGACTAAAAACAAGTTAAGAAAGCAGCTTTTGGGGGAAATACTCAAAATTTATTAGCAGCTCTTAGCAAATTGCCCCCAAGTCCTACATTTTTTCCTATCTTAGGAAGAATTTTTCTCCAGTGGACACTGAATCACTTTAATGTCGACTCTTGCACAGCTCTACTCCACCTTCAAATGCAGCCAGTAAATTCAGCTTTACTACAGTACAATAAAAATGTGAAAGAACCAAAATAGCATCTAAAAAAAGAGCTGTTGGCACTGTATTAGTTTAGAGAAAATCCTAAAGTGAATACTAATACAAAAATTAATGATAGTTTGCCTAGTTGCCAAAAGAGTTACAGTAATTATTTTGCCATAATGTGTAAGTTATCTTAAAGGCAAGTGAGAATTTTACTGTGTGGGAATCGGAATAAGTCCCCAAAGTGTAACTGTTCTCATAATTTTTGTTTTTTGTTTGTTTGTTTGCTTTTTACTTCAGTAAATATAACACTGTCCTGTCCTGTGACCAGAGGATTGCCTTATGAGTGAATAAACATAAAAAGATCATTCCACTTCTTCAGTAAGTCAGCTTCCTTGATTGGCATCCAACATGGATCCACCTCACACCAAATTCCATTCTACAGTGAATATCGTGATTGTGAGGTTCCAGTAAAACATCCAAACAGAATATATAGCTTTACTTCCCTTTTTCTTAATAAACCAGGACAAAATTTTTAGAGTTGAAAAGTAAACCAAGATCAAATTTAGACATGTTTGAAATTAGTGAAGATGAAACACTTCAATACCAGACAAAAGCCCTGATTTTAAGAGTAGGTTTTTGCCTTCCCTGAAATGCCTAGCTCAGGCTGTGTATTTTTATGCCTGCACATATTGGCATGCTTCATATTTAAGATTATGACACACCAACTTATTTTGAAATTTTTAAATTCTTCCACTGCGCATGTTTCAAGTGCTTCATGACTATCACTGATAATTGAGCAATTAACTTGAAATTACCGAGTGTGCTGTGATGGCACAATATGTAGTAAGCAAAATGAAAGAATACAGAACAGAGAAAGTTGGTACAGTGAAAAAAGTAATAAAGGGTAAAATGGGCCATAATAATAATAGTACTGAGTAAGTTTTAATGGTCCCAGGTCTTGGTGGTTTAATGGTGCCAGTAAATTGTTTAATGAAACAAGTCCAGAGTACTACAAACTTTTTAGAGCAGTTTGTTCTGGTATTACAAAAAGGAAGCTTCTTTCTAACTGGTCTTGTGTAATATTCAGGGGCTGGTCCAAAAAAGTGAGTGTGGGAGTCTCATTAGACAACAAGTACAAAACAATTAGGTTAAAAATCCTGACAGGCAGATTCTCAAGAAATACAAGCTTGCAAAAAAAAAAAAAAAAAAAAACCAGGTCTAAGGCCTTAACTTTAAGGGTAAGACAGACAAAGCAAAAAAAAATAATAATAATCCTAGGGCTAAAGATGACCTCAAGAAGGCATCAAGCTATTGTGAACATAGTTTCAAACCAAAAATTAAGATACATGTTTGACAAGACAGAAGGATAAAACTCAGCTACACTGGAAAAACCAGAATTCCCCTTCCCTGTACCCTACCAGGCTATCTAACACTGGGCTTTTCTAGTTAAAACCGTAGTATGACCGTGGAGAATGGCTTTTTTGTGCTTAAATATAGCCAGTGAAGCAAATTCCAGAAACCTAAATCCTACCTTATTTCTGTGGAAGACCATTCTAAAGGTTTGCAAGAAAAACCAGCCATTGAGAAAGGCAGGGAAGGAAAAGAGATTCAAAACTACGTAAATAAAGGATGCTATTAAAAACAGTTTTTTCCTCAAAATTCCATCATATTGCTTGAAAATACTGCTAGGAGATTAAAATAGGCCAGGCTGTCCTTTCAGGTATAAATTAGAAACAGAAAGTACAGACAGCAGAAAGAGTAAGTATCTAAGGACACCAGTACATAAAACTTGAAAGCTTAAAATGTAATGGATATACACATTCAGATTAGCAAACTGCTTTCAATTAAAGCAGATTTCTGGCCACAGTTCACAAATGTATAGTAGCTATGTGTATTAATGTAGATACTTCAAATGTCAGTATATCTCTAATTAACATGAGCACACAACTGGAAAACTGAGAAGGCACAATTTTAAATTCCTTACATTCCCAGCATTAATGCTTTCATGGGGCAGCTCCCGTTGTCATGGAAAATGGCATTCAAGCCCTATTTGTGGATTTTCACAGCTCATCTTTTTTATTTACCTGCTCTATGTCAAGATTAGCCTAGAATAATATTTTTTAAAGATAATGCACTTAGACGTAGTTGTCTTTAAAATCAGAGGTTCCCACTGAGGGCGCTTTGGTCTGAGCCATGCTCAGTTTGAAACAGATTTCTTTCCATTTTAAAATACCACAAAGAGATGAATTTGTGATTCTTTTTGTGTTTCCTAAAAATCTGTGCAATTCAAAAAATTTCAGCTGAAGCATGACATGTGGCAGTTTTGGAAAAGGGTGATAGGAAAATACCAGTGAGTAGCAAATGGTCCTGGAACATGAGGAAATGAAGTGGCAGAGGGTTCACTATAACCTCCTCCCTAACTGACTCCATCTCAGTTTTTTGAAAATATTTGTACAGCAACCAAGTGAAGACTGAGATAATGATCAAAAATACCACCAAAGAGAGCTAAAATTCTCTCTGAGAGGATAGCTTGGTCTTATGGGAAGTGAACTGAATTTATACCATGAATCCCTAGGCTTGCATCCTGCTACTCTACAAAAATGAGGATAATTCCTACGCTCCTCACAGTTCTGTTCTGTTTTTTCATAAAATTCAGTAAACCTAATGTCTGCAAAAGCATGTGTCATACCAACTTAAGATACTGTTATTATTATTGCCTCCAGCCTGGGTAAGCAATAATCACTTTTTGTATCAGACAATAAAATACTTGGCAGAGACCTCAGGAAAAAAGTTGCAATTACATATCATGAACATAGACAGATTTTATAAATGGGACTTAGTTATCAAACTTACTAAAAAAGCTTAGGTAACCTGAAAAAGCAGGGTATCTAATGAACTTTTTTTTTTTTTTAACCAATCCTGTATTGCCTTTGTAAAACTGAATGGTCAGAATTACATAATTATTTTTTAATTAAAGATAAAAAATTAATATGTGGAATATTAACATGCAAAACAAAGGCTTTTTATACGACACCCACTTTGGACAAAGGTAAGCACGGTTTTTATTTTTTAAAGAGGCAAGAGAGAAAAAAAGAACTATAACATGCAGCTTCTGAAAAGATAACCATTTTCCTTCACGGTGTTTTCCTCTTCTGACCTGGGCAGTGGACGTGAGTAGGTAAGATTCCAATCGGTTCTCACACACCCTTGGTGTGGCCCATTCATTATGGATGTGCAAAACAATATCCCACCTTCCTTATCTCACAGACCTGCACACCTTACTAAGAAACCTTCCCATAGTCATGAGGTATAACTTTCTGCCTTAGATCATGTAGCAAATAAGCAACTTCAGGACACAGAAATTAAGGTTCCTAAAAGAAGCCATTGTTACTGATCCCATTTGCTTATTCTTAGGCCAAACTAGATAAATAATTCTATTGTTTTAGCTGCCTCATCATTCAGTGTAAGTGATAGACAGTTTCTGCAATAATTGAAAGAACTGGGAATTCAAGCATTCTGAATGTTGTGCTAATTTCATCTGACTTCCCTTAGTTACAGTATCCTGCTACATTTATTAAATAAGGTATTACAATCAGGAGATGGTCTTAATAAAGCTTGAGACCACTGACAAAAGGAACAGCAAATTCCATGCCCCAAATTAGCATATGTAAATTCTCTAGGCTGGAAAATAATTGCTTTAGGCCTGTATGACTGATACAAGTTTGCCTAAATGACCAGACAAAATCTGAGTAGAATTTTTTGTTTTTTTAAGTTAAATCCCAGAAATAACCACCAAAAACTATTCCTTCTTCTAATCTTGGCCTCTTCTTTAATTAGGTCCTGAGAAGAATCTCAGCTAATTGGATCACCGCCACTCAAAGCTAATCTATATGTGTCTTGGTAGATGGAAAGAAGTGAACAGAGCCTTTGGGTGATAAAAAAACGTATACTATATAATGAAGGTCATCTTGGTTGAAATGCTGAAAACTGTCTTTATTTTGTCATTTTATAAATTTTAACCATCCCAAAACTTTCAAAAGGGAATGATTAACTGATATAAAGAGAGAAAGAAGATGAAAGAAACAATACAGCAACTAAGATTTGGACAGCTCAAAATTATTTCCTTCACTCAGATGTTTAATAAAATAAACTCAGGTCCTTAGAATCATCAGTTTTCACAAAGAGCCCTTCAAAGATACTTTACATTTATTTCTCCATTTTCTTTGCCTCCTAATTATCACCATGATATCTTGCACAAACTAAAACTCATATTTAATCCAAATTAACCACACCTTTTATACAACTTTTGTGTTTTATATATGAATTAAACCATCAAATAACAAAATATAAATTGATACAATTTCATAAAAATAACACTGGAGACTTATTCATTCCTAAAACATTAAAAATACACACAACATATTAGACTATATTTAAATGTGTACATTTATTTTTTTTTTAATTTTGTTTAAAATGCCTGACCCAATCAATGCTACTACTAAAAGAAAGGTAAAGCTGGTTTTAAATAAATTTTCAATGTTCTCTGCTTAAATACTAAATCACTTAAACTCTAATTTATAATGTCTTTTTTTTTTTCAAATACTTTCCTACAAGTAAATTCACTAAAACTCCTTTATAGGAGTACACTAACAGAGGAAAATTGTCCTATGTCGTTGCTGTTATCAATGTAAAAGCCCTTTCAATGGCAATGATTTACAACAGTGTACTCATATAAATATATTTTAAACTCAATATAGGCTTATACTCACAGAGACTTTTTAAATATCTGCCACATTCTCTCAACCACTTCTACATTAACAAGTGTATATCAATTAATTTAAAGTACTTTAGTAACTTTAAAATTTGTCCCTTTTTTTTTTTTCCTGAAATTCAACTTCTTCCCTGAGAAAAGGTACCTTTGTTCTCCAAAATACTATTTATAAATATAATTGTGCTTTTTGGATGGTGAAGAGGGCAGGAACATCACCATTTTTCATAAATAGTATATTCACCAAATTAGTCTTTGATTCCTTAGTACCTAATCTCCTCATGTACTGAGAGCTCTTTGAATTCTGTATCATCTCACACCTCTTCTATGAGCACAGGCACAAAGCACTCTTCAAGTTCAGACAATCAGAAGATTTTAAGAAGTTAGGATAAATTACTCATGTGCATATATACCAGAACCTTTAAGGTAACCCACTCCTGCAACTGAGCCCCATCCCCAAGAAGTAAGATATTATTTATTCTTTCAGGTATTGTAATGGGCTCTGCTATTGATTTAGTTCACTGGAAATCACAACAAACCCTTTTCATCTGCTGGTATTTTTTCTATACTCCACCCAAGAAAACAGAAATCCTCTCTGAAGTGTAAGGGCTTTACATTTAATTTCACTTCCCAAATACTAGCAATAGTTTGAATAAAGCACTTACCAAAAAACTAATAAACATGCAGGCACAAATGGAGTAAAGAACTTCTTAATAAACTGTAACTGTTTTTTATTACACAATGGGAAGAGTAGTAAATAAACCAATACTTACAAATACGCACAAAAAATCAGCCCCAGCACCCGGAAATCACTGATAAATTGCCTTTGAATTCATGAAAATGACCTGGAAATTTGGACAGAAAACAAAATGAGAAAGGATAAATAAATTGCATTTATATGCTTTATTAAAGAAGTATTTCTGGCTACAAATTATATTATTTTCAACCCAGGCAGTTGTACCCATCTAAATTTTTCCAAGATGATAACACCAAAAGAAACAATTATTCAATTGTTCCACATCTAAGAACACAGCATCGTCATGCATTTTGACTTTTTTTTAAAAAGTGTCAGTAATAAAGTAGGTGTTTAAAAGTATGAGTAAGTAAAACCAAAGAGAGATATTAAAAAAAAAAAAAAAACTCTTACACATTACATTGAAAAACGTGATCAATTTATGCCTACAAATTAAAATAAACTAGCTTCACAGAGATTATCTTTGGTGTGTTCAACAGGAATACCTTGCAGGTAGGATGAATAAATAAGAAAAGATGCTGTTTTTGTTCTATCTAAGGTGTGCAACCCATTTAGAAGCTTAGGTTACATACAATGAATTCTGTAAAAGCCACAAATCAACCCAAAATTATTTTGCTTGCACACACATCAGTTCTGGCTGAGGAGGTAACAGATGCAACTGAAATACACAGAGTTAGCCTTATTAAAAAAAAGTTTAACTAGCACAATGAGTCACTTTATGCCTCTAAATATCTATGGTTTCCTCTCTCCAGAACCTCCATGCATTAGAAGGTAGTTTGGTAGTTTATTTTTATTGTTTAGTCTAAATACAGCACATTTTTGTTCTGTGAAAACAAAGAAACTTTGTTATAGAGGCTGTATTCTTTCCAAAATGTGAAGATGGCTATGGATAGTGTTCATCTGAAAATAATAATGGAATTTGGACTCCTAATTTAATTTAGGTGAGAATCTTTCCTAGGCTTTAGGCATTGGTTTGATTCAGTCTGCATTTTTCTAAACATAGCCAGTGCACATCTAGGTTAGTTAGACCTAACTACATTTAAATAAAATTCATTTTGGAAAAAAAAAAATGGATCTGGATAACCATCATTTCTAAGAACCACCACTCTCAACTTCACAATTATAGCACAAATGGCCATAATAGTTGAGGAAACTTCCAAAAGGTCACAGGCTTGAAAACCTTAGAGAGCAGTTCTATCGCATACACAGGGCTGCCATGAGTAGGAGTCAACTCTCAGGCAACTAACAACAAAAACATCAGCATCTGAAATTAAGCTGAGATAAGAAAGAAATATCTAACTCAGCCCTTTCCCATCCCCTAAAAAATATGCTTTTGCCTTAAAGACCAGGTAATTAATTCTATTTTCTAGTCAAGATTGATAACAAATGCCTGGGCCTGAGCCTTTATTACAGCTTTAAATATAGATGGCTAATATATCCACTAGGTCTCTTCACCAGGCTTTCTTCACTTTGTAGGCATTCAGGCCTTAGCCACTCCAATTTGACCAATTTCCATCAACTCTGTAATACCAGCTTCCATGGGTGCTAGAGTTATGGGAGAGTTACACACATGGGCCAGGGGAGGGTAGCTCCATCATTGAGTTTTGTTATTACACCCTTTTCTTTCTCGTTGTTCTCTAATGTTTTGGGATTCAGGAGAGCAAGTTTACCTGGGACACTACACAACCCTACCTGGCTATGCAGACTATCAAAAAAGAGTACTGATCTGATACAAGCTATTATCGCATTCTGTTCCTCCGCCCCCCCAGAGGATAACTTTAAAGTGTTAAAAAGCAAGGATGTCAGTTTGAGGACTAAGGTGCACCTGACCCAAGCCACAGTGTTTTCAGTTGCCTCATATGCACACAAAAGCTGGACAACAGATAAGGAAGAATTGATGCCTTTGAATTATGGTGTTGGTGAAGAATATGGAATATACCATGGACGGCAAAAAGAAGGAACAAATCTACTTTCAAGAAGTACAGCCAGATCGATTGTGGAGGCGGAGCCAAGATGGCGGACTAGGCAGACGCTACCTCGGATCCCTCTTACAACAAAGACACGGAAAAACAAGTGAATCGATCACATACATAACAATCTACGAACCCTGAACAACAAACACAGATTTAGAGACGGAGAACGAACTAATACGGGGAAGCAGCGATTGTTTCCAGAGCCTGGAGCCAGCATACCAGTCAGGTACGGCACAAGCACAGAGACCTGCTCCACCCCCCTGAACTAACCCCGGGAGGGGGACTAGCCGGTTCCACGGGCGGCGTGGGACGCAGCCGTTAGGAGAAGTCCCCGGGAGGCAGTGACTGATCTTGGAGCAGAAAGAGCAGCATCCGAGCCGGGGAACCGTCCCACAGGGATTTGGACTGCACGCAGGCGGCTTCATTAACATCTGAATAGCCTGAGCCAGAGGGAGAACTCTGATAGGGATCTGACTGCAGTTTTTTTTTAGCGGATTTTCTGGAAAAACTAGTTTCCCAGTGATGGCTCGGAGACAACAATCCATATCAAACCACTTAAAGAAGCAGACCGTGACAGCTTCTCCAACTCCCCAAACAAAAGAATCAAAATCTTTCCCAAATGAAGATACAATTTTGGAATTATCAGATACAGAATATAAAAAACTAATTTACAGAATGCTTAATGATATCACAAATGAAATTAGGATATCTGCAGAAAAAGCCAAGGAACACACTGATAAAACTGTTGAAGAACTCAAAAAGATTATTCAAGAACATACTGGAAAAATTAATAAGTTGCAAGAATCCATAGAGAGACAACATGTAGAAATCCAAAAGATTAACAATAAAATAACAGAATTAGACAACACACTAGGAAGTCAGAGGAGCAGACTCGAGCAATTAGAATGCAGACTGGGACATCTGGAGGACCAGGGAATCAACACCAACATAGCTGAAAAAAAATCAGATAAAAGAATTAAAAAAAATGAAGAAACCCTAAGAATTATGTGGGACTCTATCAAGAAGGATAACCTGCGGGTGATTGGAGTCCCAGAACAGGGAGGGGGGACAGAAAACACAGAGAAAATAGTTGAAGAACTTCTGACAGAAAACTTCCCTGACATCATGAAAGACGAAAGGATATCTATCCAAGATGCTCATCGAACCCCATTTAAGATTGATCCAAAAAGAAAAACACCAAGACATATTATCATCAAACTCACCAAAACCAAAGATAAACAGAAAATTTTAAAAGCAGCCAGGGAGAAAAGAAAGGTTTCCTTCAAGGGAGAATCAATAAGAATATGTTCTGACTACTCAGCAGAAACCATGCAGGCAAGAAGGGAATGGGACGACATATACAGAACACTGAAGGAGAAAAACTGCCAACCAAGGATCATATATCCAGCAAAACTCTCTCTGAAATATGAAGGCGAAATTAAGATATTTACAGACAAACACAAGTTTAGAGAATTTGCAAAAACCAAACCAAAGCTACAAGAAATACTAAAGGATATTGTTTGGTCAGAGAACCAATAATATCAGATATCAGCACAACACAAGGTCACAACAGAACGTCCTGATATCAACTCAAATAGGGAAATCACAAAAACAAACAAATTAAGATTAATTAAAAAAAAAATACACATAACAGGGAATCATGGAAGTCAATAGGTAAAAGATCACAATAATCAAAAAGAGGGACTAAATACAGGAGGCATTGAACTTCCATATGGAGAGTGATACAAGGCGATATAGAACAATACAAGTTAGGTTTTTACTTAGAAAAATAGGGGTATATAATGAGGTAACCACAAAAAGGTATAACAACTCTATAACTCAAGACAAAAACCAAGAAAAACGTAACGACTCAACTAACATAAAGTCAAACACTATGAAAGTGAGGATCTCACAATTTACTAAGAAAAACGCCTCAGCACAAAAAAGTATGTGGAAAAATGAAATTGTCAACAACACACATAAAAAGGCATCAAAATGACAGCACTAAAAACTTATTTATCTATAATTACCCTGAATGTAAATGGACTAAATGCACCAATAAAGAGACAGAGAGTCACAGACTGGATAAAGAAACACGATCCATCTATATGCTGCCTACAAGAGACACACCTTAGACTTAGAGACACAAACAAACTAAAACTCAAAGGATGGAAAAAAGTATATCAAGCAAACAATAAGCAAAAAAGAAGAGGAGTAGCAATATTAATTTCTGACAAAATAGACTTTAGACTTAAATCCACCACAAAGGATAAAGAAGGACACTATATAATGATAAAAGGGACAATTGATCAGGAAGACATAACCATATTAAATATTTACGCACCCAATGACAGGGCTGCAAGATATATAAATCAAATTTTAACAGAACTGAAAAGCGAGATAGATACCTCCACAATTATAGTAGGAGACTTCAACACACCCCTTTCGGAGAAGGACAGGACATCCAGTAAGAAGCTCAACAGAGACACGGAAGATCTAATTACAACAATCAACCAACTTGACCTCATTGACTTATACAGAACTCTCCACCCAACTGCTGCAAAATATACTTTTTTTTCTAGCGCACATGGAACATTCTCTAGAATAGACCACATATTAGGTCATAAAACAAACCTTTGCAGAGTCCAAAACATCGAAATATTACAAAGCATCTTCTCAGACCACAAGGCAATAAAACTAGAGATCAATAACAGAAGAACGAGGGAAAAGAAATCAAATACTTGGAAAATGAACAATACCCTCCTGAAAAAAGACTGGGTTATAGAAGACATCAAGGAGGGAATAAGGAAATTCATAGAAAGCAACGAGAATGAAAATACTTCCTATCAAAACCTCTGGGACACAGCAAAAGCAGTGCTCAGAGGTCAATTTATATCAATAAATGCACACATACAAAAAGAAGAAAGAGCCAAAAGCAGAGAACTGTCCCTACAACTTGAACAAATAGAAACTGAGCAACAAAAGAATCCATCAGGCACCAGAAGAAAACAAATAATAAAAATTAGAGCTGAACTAAATGAATTAGAGAACAGAAAAACAATTGAAAGAATTAACAAAGCCAAAAGCTGGTTCTTTGAAAAAATTAACAAAATTGATAAACCATTGGCTAGACTGACTAAAGAAATACAGGAAAGGAAACAAATAACCCGAATAAGAAATGAGAAGGACCACATCACAACAGAACCAAATGAAATTAAAAGAATCATTTCAGATTATTATGAAAAATTGTACTCTAACAAATTTGAAAACCTAGAAGAAATGGATGAATTCCTTGAAAAACACTACCTACCTAAACTAACACATTCAGAAGCAGAACAACTAAATAGACCCATAACAAAAAAAGAGATTGAAACGGTAATCAAAAAACTCCCAACAAAAAAAAGTCCTGGCCCGGACGGCTTCACTGCAGAGTTCTACCAAATTTTCAGAGAA
Source organism: Elephas maximus indicus (assembly GCF_024166365.1). Taxonomy (NCBI): domain Eukaryota; kingdom Metazoa; phylum Chordata; class Mammalia; order Proboscidea; family Elephantidae; genus Elephas; species Elephas maximus. The sequence continues at coordinate 71,891,872 of NC_064825.1, forward strand.
GAGTTAACACCACTACTACTAAAGGTATTCCAAAGCATAGAAAATGACGGAATACTACCCAACTCATTCTATGAAGCCACCATCTCCCTGATACCAAAACCAGGTAAAGACATTACAAAAAAAGAAAATTATAGACCTATATCCCTCATGAACATTGATGCAAAAATCCTCAACAAAATTCTAGCCAATAGAATCCAACAACACATCAAAAAAATAATTCACCCTGATCAAGTGGGATTTATACCAGGTATGCAAGGCTGGTTTAATATCAGAAAAACCATTAATGTAATCCATCACATAAATAAAACAAAAGACAAAAACCACATGATCTTATCAATTGATGCAGAAAAGGCATTTGACAAAGTCCAACACCCATTTATGATAAAAACTCTTACCAAAATAGGAATTGAAGGAAAATTCCTCAACATAATAAAGGGCATCTATGCAAAGCCAACAGCCAATATCACTCTAAATGGAGAGAACCTGAAAGCATTTCCCTTGAGAACGGGAACCAGACAAGGATGCCCTTTATCACCGCTCTTATTCAACATCGTGTTGGAAGTCTTAGCCAGGGCAATCAGGCTAGACAAAGAAATAAAAGGTATCCGGATTGGCAAGGAAGAAGTAAAGTTATCACTATTTGCAGATGACATGATTATATACACAGAAAACCCTAAGGAATCCTCCAGAAAACTACTGAAACTAATAGAAGAGTTTGGCAGAGTCTCAGGTTATAAAATAAACATACAAAAATCACTTGGATTCCTCTACATCAACAAAAAGAACACCGAAGAGGAAATAACCAAATCAATACCATTCACGGTAGCCCCCAAGAAGATAAGATACTTAGGAATAAATCTTACCAAGGATGTAAAAGACCTATACAAAGAAAACTACAAAGCTCTACTACAAGAAATTCAAAAGGACATACTTAAGTGGAAAAACATACCTTGCTCATGGATAGGAAGACTTAACATAGTAAAAATGTCTATTCTACCAAAAGCCATCTATACATTTAACGCACTTCCGATCCAAATTCCAATGTCATATTTTAAGGGGATAGAGAAACAAATCACCAATTTCATATGGAAGGGAAAGAAGCCCCGGATAAGCAAAGCACTACTGAAAAAGAAGAAGAAAGTGGGAGGCCTCACCTTACCTGACTTCAGAACCTATTATACAGCCACAGTAGTCAAAACAGCCTGGTATTGGTACAACAACAGACACATAGACCAATGGAACAGAATTGAGAACCCAGACATAGATCCATCCACGTATGAGCAGCTGATATTTGACAAAGGACCAGTGTCAATTAACTGGGGAAAAGACAGCCTTTTTAACAAATGGTGCTGGCATAACTGAATATCCATTTGCAAAAAAATGAAACAGGACCCATACCTCACACCATGCACAAAAACTAACTCCAAGTGGATCAAAGACCTAAACATAAAGACTAAAACGATAAAGATCATGGAAGAAAAAATTGGGACAACCCTAGGAGCCCTAATACAAGGTATAAACAGAATACAAAACATTACCAAAAATGATGAAGAGAAACCCGATAACTGGGAGCTCCTAAAAATCAAACACCTATGCTCATCTAAAGACTTCACCAAAAGAGTAAAAAGACCACCTACAGATTGGGAAAGAATTTTCAGCTATGACATCTCCGACCAGCGCCTGATCTCTAAAATCTACATGATTCTGTCAAAACTCAACCACAAAAAGACAAACAACCCAATCAAGAAGTGGGCAAAGGATATGAACACACATTTCTCTAAAGAAGATATTCAGGCAGCCAACAGATACATGAGAAAATGCTCTCGATCATTAGCCATTAGAGAAATGCAAATTAAAACTACGATGAGATTCCATCTCACACCAGCAAGGCTGGCATTAATCCAAAAAACACAAAATAATAAATGTTGGAGAGGCTGCGGAGAGATTGGAACTCTCATACACTGCTGGTGGGAATGTAAAATGGTACAACCACTTTGGAAATCTATCTGGCGTTATCTTAAACAGTTAGAAATAGAACTACCATACAACCCAGAAATCCCACTCCTCGGAATATACCCTAGAGATACAAGAGCCTTCATACAAACAGATATATGCACACCCATGTTTATTGCAGCTCTGTTTACAATAGCAAAAAGTTGGAAGCAACCAAGGTGTCCATCAACGGATGAATGGGTAAATAAATTGTGGTATATTCACACAATGGAATACTACGCATCGATAAAGAACAGTGACGAATCTCTGAAACATTTCATAACATGGAGGAACCTGGAAGGCATTATGCTGAGCGAAATGAGTCAGAGGCAAAAGGACAAATACTGTATAAGACCACTATTATAAGATCTTGAGAAATAGTAAACCTGAGAAGAACACATACTTTTGTGGTTACGAGGGGGGGAGGGAGGGAGGGTGGGAGAGGGTTTTTTTATTGATTAATCAGTAGATAAGAACTGCTTTAGGTGAAGGGAAAGACAACACTCAATACATGGAAGGTCAGCTCAATTGGACTGGACCAAAAGCAAAGAAGTTTCCGGGATAAAATGAATGCTTCAAAGCTCAGCGGAGCAAGCGCGGGGGTCTGGGGAACATGGTTTGCGGGGACTTCTACGTCAATTGGCAAAATAATTCTATTATGAAATCATTCTGCATCCCACTTTGAAATGTGGCGTCTGGGGTCTTAAATGCTAACAAGCAGCCATCTAAGATGCAGCAATTGGTCTCAACCCACCTGGAGCAAAGGAAAATGAAGAACACCAAGCCCACATGACAACTAAGAGCCCAAGAGACAGAAAGGGCCACATGAACCAGAGACCTACATCATCCTGAGACCAGAAGAACTAGTTGGTGCCCGGCCACAATCGATGACTGCCCTGACAGGGAGCTCAGCAGAGGACCCCTGAGGGAGCAGGAGAGCAGTGGGATGCAGACCCCAAATTCTCATAAGAAGACCAAACTTAATGGTCTGACTGAGACTGGAGGAATCCCGGCGGTCATGCTCTCCAGACCTTCTGTTGACACAGGACAGGAACCATCCCTGAAGACAACTCATCAGACATGAAAGGGACTGGTCAGCGGGTGGGAGAGAGACGCTGATGAAGAGTGAGCTAATTATATCAGGTGGACACTTGAGATTGTGTTGGCAACTCTTGTCTGGAGGGGGGATGGGAGGATAGAGAGAGAGGGAAGCCGGCAAAATTGTCAAGAAAGGAGAGACTGAAAGGGCTGACTCAAGACGGGGAGAGTAAGTGGGAGTAGGGAGTGAGATGTATGTAAACTTATATGTGACAGACTGATTGGATTTGTAAACGTTCACTTGAAGCTTAATAAAAGTTATTATAAAAAAAAAAAAAAAAAAAGAAGTACAGCCAGAACGCTTCTTAGAAGCAAGGATGGTGAAACCATGTCTCACATACTTTGGACATGTTATCAGGAGGGATCAGTCCCTGGAGAAGGATATCATGCTTGGTAAAGCAGAGGGTCAGCAAAAAAGAGGAAGATCCTCAACAGGATGGATTGACACAGTGGCTGCAACGATGGCCTCAAGCATAGCAACGATTGTGAGGATGGCGCAGGACTGGGCAGTGTTTCATTCTATCGTACATAGGGTCACTATGGGTTGGAACCGACTCCACAGCACCTAACAACAACACCAACACATGATATCCTACTCCTTCATTTGCATTTAAATGATAGAGGGAAAAAGGAAAATGCATTCAGAAAATATTGTGGCTAACGTATACATATCTATTTTTTTCTAATCATTGGACTCTTAGGGGTTAAGATATCTAACTCTGGAAATATCTTCAATTTGGTTCAGGTTCGAGACATTCAGGGCAAATGATATTTCAGTAAACAACAATACAGAGTCAAAGAATCTCATTTGCCTTAACAATGAAGTCTTGTTACATATGTTAAAAGCAACTCTGAATTTCATTATCAACTGATTTATATTACTGGTGTACTTTGGAGTAAATGATTAAACAAGAACAAGTTCCTAAGGTCACAGCGTTCATTATTTTAAAAGAGAAAAAAGACTTTAATGCATACTTCCTTATGCAGAGAATTTAGGAATAAACAAGAAATATTTTATGATGGGCAAAGAGTTAAAAATTAATATACTCACAACTTGAAATATGCTACTTCTTTAAGAACTAGAAAAGTTTAAGCTGAGAAAGATATTTCCAAAAGTAAAAGTGGCACTTTGGTCCTGAGGGCAGTACAAAGTGAGAGAACAGGGAGGGAAGATGCCAGAGCAAATCACAATCTGTCCTGGCAAATAACAATCTGTTTAGTAAAATAAATTCTCAGAACAGCCAATCACCCCTAGATTGCTCCACTCCCCATTTGTTCATTCATTCATTCTGTAAGTAGTGACTACATGTTAGAAATTGCATTAGAAAGTACGAATACAAAGATAAATAAGTCATGGCCTTTCCCCTCAAAGGTTTCAAACAATAATCCATCCTGTTCCACAGACTATCACATCTGACTATGATGGTGACATGCTCCACACTATTTGGTCAACAAATCTTTTACAAATCCTAAACTTACTAAATAAAAAGTGCATTGCCACAAATGCTTCAGTACAAAAGTGGACAAAGAATCTAAGGAGAAAATGTACAAATGAAGAAATACAAATGTCCAATAACCTAAAAATATGTATAATCTCACTAATAAACATATGTAAGCAAAAACAATATTTTTTCACCTATATTATTGACAAAATGTTTTATAAGCTAGACAAAAACCTGGTGAGGATGTGGGGAAGTAAAGCACTTTCATGTACTACTGATGGGATTACAAATTGGGTACAAATTTTCTGAACAGTAATTTGATAGTATGTATTAAAATTTTTAATGTCCATACCAATAGTGTTTGTAATGCTACTTCCAAGAAATATTCTAAGGACATAGTCACAAAAATGTTAAAAGTTATACCCGATAATGTTCATTACGTAATTTTTATGATAGCCAAAAACTGGAAAAACTCTACTGTCTGGAAAAGTAAATCATTGTACATACACATAACACAACCATGTAATCATTAAAAATTATGATGTAAATCTTTATTTATTGACATAAAAAGATGGCCACATTATACTGTTGAGTAAAAACATAGTATGTATAATATAAACCAATTAATTTATGGAAAATGAAATTCGTAACCACACATACAAGTTTCTTAAAGAGAAGTACAATTTAACAAAAATGCTAACAGTAAGCAGTGAGATACAGGCTAGTTTTACTTTCTTACTCTATATGTTGGTATTATTTAGAATTTTTATACTTAATATGTATAATTTGTCCCAAAACAAGAAAGTTACTTCTACAATCCAGTGTATCCCTTATAACATTCAAGAGAAGTCACTTAAATCTAGGTGACTTGATATTTACCTGGCCGCAAAGCCCAAATATTAATATTAGACTTTAAAAAAAAAAAAAACCCTATCACCAACTTCATATGGAAAGGAAAGAGGCCCTGGATAAGCAAAGCCTTATTGAAGAAAAAGAACAAAGTAGGAAGCCTTACACTACCTGATCTCCAAACCTACTATAAACCTACTATACAACCACAGTAGTCAAAACAGCCTGGTACTTGTACAACAACAGACAAATAGATCAATGGAACAGAATCAAGAACCCAGACTTAAATCCATACACCTATAGTCAGCTGATCTTTGACAAAGAACCCAAGTCCATTAAATGGGAAAAAGATAGTCTCTTTAATAAATGGTGCTGGCAAAACTGCATGTTCATTTGTTAAAAAAAAAAAAAAGAAAGAAACAGGACCCATACCTCATACCATACACAAAAACTAACTTAAAATGGATCAAAGACCTAAATACAGAACAATAAAGATCATGCGACACTAGGGTCCCTAATACATGGCATAAATAGAATACAAACCATAACTAACAATGCACAAACACCAGAAGAAAAACTAGATAACTGAGAGCTCATGTTCATCAAAAGATTTCACCACAAGAAAAAAAAAGAGAACCTACAGACTGGGAAAAAAATTTTTGGCTATGATGTATCTGACAAGGGTCTAATCTCTAAAATCTATGGAAAATATCAACACCTCAACAACAAAAAGACAAAGAATCCATTTGAAATGGGCAAAGGATATGAACAGACACTTCACTAATGAAGACATTCAGGTGGCTAATAGACACATGAGGAAATGCTCACAATCATTAGCCATTAGAGAAATCCAAACCAAAACTACAATGAGATACCATCTGTTATGAATTGAATTGTGTCCCCCAAAATGTGCATGAACTTGGCTAGGCCATGATTCCCAGTATTATGTGGCTATCAACCATTTTGTGATCTGATGTGATTATCCTGTGTCGTAAAGCCTAATCTCTATGATGTTAATGAGGTAGGATTAGAGGCAGTTATATTAATGAGGCCAGACACAATCTACAGTATTAGGTTGTATCTTAAGTCAATCTTTTTTGAGATATTAGAGAACTGAGCAGAGAAGACAGGGATGCCATGCTACCAAGAAAGAAGTGCTGGGAATGGAGTGCCTCCTTTGGACTCAGGGTACAGGCAATAGACCAGGGGGGAGATTGATGACCAGGGCTTTCCCCTAGAACCGACAGAGAGAGAAAGCCTTTCCCTGGAGTGGTGCCTTGAATTTGGATTTATAGCCTCCTAGACTATGACAGAACAAATTTAGGTTTGTCAAAGCCATCCACTTGTAATTCTGTGATAGTAGCACAGATAAATAAGACACCATCTCACCATGACATTACTGGCACTAATCAAAAATAATAATAACAAATATTGGAGAGGTGCGGGGAGATTAGAACTCTTATGCACTTCTACTGGGAATATAAAATGGTACAACCACTATGGAAACTGATAATGGCATCTCCTTAAAAAGCTAGAAATAAAAATACCATTTGATTTAACAATCCCACTCCGAGGAATGCACCCTAGAGAAATAAGAGCCGTTGCATGAATAGACATATGCACATCCATGTTCACTGAAGCATTGTTCACAATAGCAAAAAGATGGAAACAAACTAAGTGCCCATCAACAGATGAATGGATAGATAAATTATGGTACATACCCAAAAAAACCAAACCCGTTGCCGTCGAGTCAATTCTGACTCATAGCAACCCTATAGGACAGAGTAGAATGGCCCCATAGAGTTTCCAAGGAGCGCCTGGTGGATTCAAACTGCCAACCTTTTGGTTAGCAGCCATAGCACTTAACCACTACGCCACCAGGGTTTCCTTGGTACATACACACAATGGAATGCTATGCAACCATAAAGAACAATGATGAATCCGCGAAACATCTCACGACATGGATGAATCTGGAGGACATTATGCTGAGCGAAATAAGTCAATCACAAAAGGACAAATACTGTGTGAGACAAATACTGTGTAAAAACCCAAGAAAACGTCTACTGTGTGAGACAAATACTGTGTAAAAACCCAAGAAAAAGTTTACAAACAGAAAAAAAACAATCTTTGATGGTTACGAGGGAGGGGAAGAGTGAGGAGGTGGAAATCACTAAATAGATAGTAGACAAGTGGTAACTTTGGTGAAGGGAAAGACAACACACAACATAGGGGGAATCAGCACAACTTGACCAAGGCAAAGTCATAGAAGCTTCCTAGACACATTCAAGCACCCTGAGGGACCAAGTTACTGGGGCTGAGGGCTGGGGACCATAGTTTCAGAGGACATACAAAACATAGTTCACAAAAAAAAAAAAGTTCTACATCCTACTCTGATGAGTAGCACCTGGGGTCTTAGAAGTTTGGGACCAGCCATTTAATATATATCTATTGGTACCATTCCACCCAGAGCAAAGGAAAATAAAGTAAACCAAAAACACAAGGGAAGTATTAGTCCAAAGGACTAATGGACCACATGAATCACAGCCTCCACCAGCCTGAGCCAAGAAGAAATAGATGGTGCCTGACTACTACCACCAATGGCTCTGATAGCGATCACAACAGAGGGTCCCGGACAGAGCAGGAGAAAAATATAAAACAAAATTCAAATTCACACACACACACACACACACCCACTAAAGACCAGGTTTACTGGTCTGACAGACACTGGAGGAACCCCCGAGACTACGGCCCCTGACATTCCGTTACTGCAGAACTGAAGCAACTCCAGAAGTTCACCTTTCAGCCAAAGATTAGACCTATAAAACAAACAACAACACATGTGAGGAAGATGCTTCTTAGTTCAATCAAGTATATGATATGAAATGGGCAACACTTGCCTGAGAGCAAAGATAGAAGGCAGGATGGGACAGGAAACCTGGACAAACGGACACTGGGAACCCAGGGTGTAAAGGGAAAGGGGGAGTGTGCTGACATACTGCAGGGATTGCAACTGATGTCACAAAACAATTTGTGTATAAATTTTTTAATGAGAAACTAATTTGCACTGTAAACTTTCACCTAAAGCACAATAAAACTTTTAAAAAAACCCAGATTTACAGGGCAAATTCAAACAAGAATCTTGACATCAAATGAAAAAACTATAAACATGTTCACAAAAGCATGCCCCACTCTACAAAAAATAGCTAATGGATCAAAGGCAAACAGCGAATAAAAACACTGCCACCTCCCCTTATAATGAGACTTTAAAAGCTTTCAAACTAATTTTTTTAATCCTGCTTTTAAAGTTCTGCCTTTAAGTTGCACTCACTTTTTTATCCTTTTTTTTTTTAATAAGAAGTTTCAAGTATCAAATGGGTGGCTGGATTAGATTACCTTCAAACCCTGACAATGATTCTATAATATTTTTTTTAAGTACTGAAGTGATTCCTAAAGCACATGTAACAGACATTTTTTCACCTTTACATTAAATTATAGTATCACATGTTTAAAATGCAAGTCAAGAATTAAATACCTTTTTATTGATCCGTTCACTTAATAAAGTTATAAATAATAAACCAATGAGCTGAAACAACTGACTTCCAAGCATTTATTTTCTCAACGAACTTACGTTGCAAATGAAAGAAATGATGAAGTAAAAGATCTGAACAGATTTCAAAAGGTGGCTCGAGAAAACAAAGTATTATAATGAAATGCCCAAAGACTGGAGTAAGAAAACCAAGGGGGAAAAGCACACCCGACATATCTGAAGCTGACAGAACTGAAGAAAAAATTCAAGCCTCGAGTTGCAATAATGAAGGATTCTATGGGGAAAATATTAAACGACGCAGGAAGCATCAAAAGAAAATGGAAGGAATACACAGACTCATTACACCAAAAAGAATTAGTCATTGTTCAACCATTTCAAGAGATAGCATATGATCAGAAACCGATGGTACTGAAGGAAGAAGTCCAGGCTATTCTGAAGGCATTGGAGAAAAACAAGGCTCCAGGAATTGATGAAATATCAATTGAGATGTTTCAACAAACAGATGCAGCACTGGAGGTGCTCACTCGTCTATGCCAAGAAATATGGAAGACAGCATCCTGGCCAACTGACTGGAAGAGATCCATATTAATACCTATTCCCAAGAAAGGTGATCCAACCAAATGTGGAAATTATAGAACAATATCATCAATATCACATGCAAGCAAATTTTGCTGAAGATCATTCAAAAACGGCTATAGCAGTATATCAACAGGGAACTGCCAGAAATTCAGGCCGGTTTCAGAAGAGGACGTGGAACCAGGGATATCATTGCTGATGTCAGATGGATCCTGGCTGAAAGCAGAGAATACCAGAAGGATGTTTACCTGCGTTTTATTGACTATGCAAAGGCATTCAACTGTGTGGATCATAACAAATTATGGATAATATTGCGAAGAACGGGGATTCCAGAACACTTAATTGTACTCATGAGGAACCTTTACATGGATCAAGAGGCAATTGTTCGGACAGAACAAGGGGATACTGATTGGTTTAAAGTCACCTAATTGCACTCATGAGGAACCTTTACATAGATCAAGAGGCAATTGTTCGGACAGAACAAGGGGATACTGATTGGTTTAAAGTCAGGAAAGGTGTGCGTCAGGGTTGTATTCTTCCACCATACCTACTCAATCTGTATGCTGAGCAGATAATACGAGAAGCTGGACTATATGAAGAAGAACGGGGCATCAGGATTGGAGGAAGACTCATTAACAACCTGCATTATGCAGATGATACAATCTTCCTCGCTGAAAGTGAAGAGGACTTGAAGCACTTACTAATGAAGATCAAAGACTACAGCCTTCGGTATGGATTGCACCTCAACATAAAGAAAACAAAAATCCTCACAACTGGACCAATAAGCAACATCATGATAAATGGAGAAAAGATTGAGGTTGTCAAAGATTTCATTCTACTTGGATCCACAATCAACAGCCATGGAAGCAGCAGTCAAGAAATCAAAAGACACATTGCATTGGGTAAATCTGCTGCAAAGGACCTCTTTAAAGTGCTGAAGAGCAAAGGTGTCACCTTGAAGACTAAGGTGCGCCTGACCCAAGCCATGGTATTTTCAAACACATCATATGCATGTGAAAGCTGGACAGTGAGTAAGGAAGATCAAAGAAGAATTGACGCCTTTGAATTGCGGTGTTGGCGAAGATATCGAATATACCATGGACTGCCAAAAGAACGAACAAATCTGTCTGGGAAGAGGTACAGCCAGAATGCTCCTTAGAGGCAAGGATGGTGAGACTCTGTCTTACATACTTTGGACATGTTGTCAGGAGGCATCAGTCCCTGGAGAAAAACATCATGCTTGGCAGAGTACAGGGTCAGTGGAAAAAAGGAAGACCCTCAACGAGGTGGACTGACACAGTGGTTGCAACAATGAGCTCAAGCATAACAACGATTGTAAGGATGGCTCAGGACCGGGCAGTGTTTCGTTCTGTTGTGCATAGGGTCGCTATGAGTCAGAACCAACTCGATGGCACCTAACAACAACAACAACTTCATGAACACCATAATTCAAAGCATCAATACCTCTTCGGTCTTCCTTATTCACTGTCCAGCTTTCACATGCATGTGAGGCGACTGAAAAACGCCATGGTTTGAGTTGTGCGCACCTTAGTCCTCAAAGTGACATCTTTGTTTTTAACACTTTAAAGAGGCCTTCTTCAGCAGATTTGCTAATGTAATACGCAGCTTGATTTCTTGACTGCGGCTTTCATGGGCATTGACCGTGGATTCAAATAAAATGAAATCCTTGACAGCTTAAGTCTTTTCCCCATCTATCATGATATTGCTTATTGGTCCAGTTGTGAGAATTTTTGTTTTCTTTATGTTGATGTGTAATCTACACTGAAAGCTGTAGTCTTTGATCTTCATTAGTAAGTGCTTCAAGACCTCTTCACTTTCAGTAAGCAAGGTTTTGTCATTGGCATATTGTAGACCTTCCTCCAATCCTGATGCTCTGTTCTTCTTCGTATAGTCCATTTTCTTGGATTATTTGCTCAGCATACAGATTGAGTACAACCCTGACATGTCACCTTTCCTGATTTTAAACCACGCAGTATCCCCTTGTTCTGTTTGAACAACTGCCTCTTGATCTACGTACAGGTTCCTCATGAGCACAATTAAGTGTTCTCGAATTCCCGTTCTTTGCAATGTTATCCCCAATTTATTATGATCTATACAGTCAAATGCCTTTGCATAGTCAACAAAACAGCAGTAAACATTTTTCTGGTATTCTCTGCTTTCAGCCAGGATTCATCTGACATCAGCAATGATATCCTTTGTTCCACATGTCCTCTTCTGAATCCAGCTTGAATGTGACAGTTCCTTGTGGATGTACTGTTGCTACCATTTTTCAATTATCTTCAGCAAAATTTTACTTGCATGTGATATTAATGATATTGTTCAATAATTTCCACATTCGGTTGGATCACCTTTCTTTGAGATGGGCACAAATATAGATCTCTTCCAGTCAGTTAGTTAGGTAGCTGTCTTCCAAATTTCTTGACACAGACAAGTGAGCACCTCCAGCACTGTATCAGTTTGTTAAAACATCTCAATTTGTATTCCATCAATTCCTGGAACCTTGTTTTTTATCAGTGCCTTCAGTGCAGCTTGGAACTCTTTCTTCAGTACCATCAATTTGTGATTATATGGTACTTCTTGAAATGGTGAAACGTCAACCAATTTTTTTTGTACACTGATTCTGTGTATTCCTTCCATCTTCTTTTGATGCTTTCTGCATCATTTAATATTTTCCCCATAGAATCCTTCAATATTGTAACTTGAGGCTTGAGTTTTTTTCTTCAATCCTTTCAGCTTGAGAAATGTCAAGTGCTCTTCTCTTTTGGTTTTCTAACCCCAAGACTTTGTACATTTCATTATAATACTTTACTTTGTCTTCTCAAGATGCCTTTTGAAATCTTCTGTTCAGCTCTTTTACTTCATTATTTCTTCCATTTGCTTTAGCTACTCTACACTCAGAAGCAACTTTCAAAGCCTCTTCTGACATCTATTTTGGTCTTTTCTTTCTCTCCTGTCTTTTTAATGACCCCTTGTTCTCTTCATGTATGATGCCCTTGATGCCATTCCATAGCTCGTCTGGTCTTCAGTCAATGATCAATGCGTCAAGTCTATTCTTGAAATGATCTCTAAATTCAGGTGGGATATACTCATGGTTGTACTTTGGCTCTCATGGACTTCCAATTTTTTTCAACTACAACTTTAACTTGCATATGAGCAATTGATGGTGTGTTTCATAGTTGGCCCCTGGCCTTGCTCTGACTGATGATATTGAGCTTTTCTGTCTCTTTCCACAGATGTAGTCAATTTGATTCTTGTATACTCCATCTGGTGAGGTCCATGTATATAGTTGCTGTTTAGGTTGTTGAAAAAGGTACCTGCAATGAAGAAATCGTGGTTCTTGTTAAATTCTATCATGTGATCTCCGGTGTTGTTTCTATCAACAAGGCCATATTTTTCAACTACCATTCTTTCTTCTTTGTTTCCAACTTTCACGTTCCAATTATCAGTAATTTTCAATGCATCTTGATTGCATGTCTGATTGATTTTAGACTGCAGAAGTTGGTAAAATCCTCCTCTTTGGCCTTAGTGGTTGACGTGTAAATTTGAATAATAGTCGTATTAACTGGTCTTCCTTTTAGGCAGATGGGTATTATCTTATCACTGACAGCACTGTACTTCAGGATAGGTCTTGAAATGTTCTTTTTGACAATCAGTGTGATGCCATTCCTCTTCAATTAGTCATTCCTGACACAATAGACTATATGACTGTCTGTTTCAAAATGGCAAATACCAGTCCCTTTCAGCTCACTAATACCTAGGGTATCAATCTTTATGCATTCCATTTCAAGGGGATACTCCATTCTTTAAAGTCAGGAAAGGTGTGCATCAGGGTTGTATTCTTTCACCCTGAATTGTATACTTATTCAATCTGTATGCCTAGCAAATAATCAGAGAATCAGGACTATACAAAGAAGAAGGTGGCATCAGGGTCAGAGGAAGACTCATTAACAACCTGCAAAATGTAAATGAAACAACATTGCTCGCTGAAAGTGAAGAGAACTTGAAGCACTTACTGATGAAACTCAAAGACTACAGCCTTCAGTATTGATCACACCTCAACATAAAAACAACAAAAATCCTTACAACTGGACTAGTAAGCAACATCATGATAAACAGAGGGAAAAAATGCAGTTGTCAAACTATTTCATTTTACTTGGATCCACAGTCAACACTCATAGAAGCAGTAGTCAAGAAATCAAACAATGTATTGCACTTGGCAAATCTGCAGCAAAAGACCTCTTTAAAGTGTTAAAAAGCAAAGACGTCACTTTGAGGACTAAGGCCATGGTATTTTCAATTGCTTCATATACATATGAAATCTGAGCAATAAATAAGGAAGAGCAGAGAAGAACTGACACCTTCGAATTATGGTGTTGGCAAAGAATATTGAATATACCATGGAATGTCCATAGAGTGAACAACTCTGTCTTGGAAGAAGTATGGCCAGAATGCTCCTTAGAGGCGAGGAAGTTATCAGGAGGGACCAGTACCTGGAGAAGGACATCATGCTTAATAAAGTAGGGGGTCAGCAAAAAAGAGGAAGACCCTCAATGAGATGGATTGACACATAGCTGTAACAATGGTTTCAGGCATAACCAGTGTTGTGACTGGGCAGCGTTTCAATCTGTTGTACACAGGATAACTATGAGTCGATACCAACTCAATGGCACCTAAAAACAATAACTTTTGTAAAGACACCAACAGCTGGCCTTTCATATATCAAGGGTAAAAATTAGAGAGGCATTAAAAGTATCCTGAATGTAAACTGAAATGAGTTTTTCTGGAGATTTAATTTTGCTTTAAAACTGCTAAACCCCCCCCAAAGTTGCATCAATTTAAAAGAAAAACAACACTTTGTACTATTATTATTACTTTCACAGGTTATATAGCTTTACTAGGCTAAAGGTATGTTTCTTAAGCTCCATAATTCTCAGCTTTCCTTTTCTCCTTAATAATTAAATTTTGCAGAATTTGAATTAACTATAATGAAATGTGAAATTAACTTTCAAAGGTATTGATACCAAGTTAAGGCTCAATAAAAAAAAAATGCAATTGCTAATAATTAAAAATATCATAACAGTGAATAGAAAATTAAGAGTTCAACTAACCAGACAATAGATAGGTGGTAACTTTGAAGGGTAACACAGTACACAGTACTGGAGACATCAGCCCAGCTTGACCAAGGCAAAGTCATGGAAGCTTCATTAAAAAAAAAGCTTCACAGACATATCCAAACTCCCTGAGGGACCAAATTACTGGGCTAAGGGCTGGGGACCATGGTCTTGGGGGATATCTAGCTCAACTGGCATAACAGTTTATAAAGAAAACATTCTACATCCTACTTTGGTGAGTAGTATCTGGCGTCTTAAAAGCTTCTGAGCAGCTATCTAAGATACTCCACTGGTCCCACCCTCTCTGGAGCAAGGGAGAATAAAGAAAACCAAAGACACAAGGGAAAGATTAGTCCAAAGGACTAAGGAACCACAATTACCACAGCCTCCACCAGACTGAGTCTAGTCCAACACAGCTAAATGGTGCCCAGCCCCCACTACTGACTGCTCTGAGAGGGATCCCAATAGAGGGTCCTGGACAGAGCTGTAGAAAAACATAGAACAAAATTCAAACTCTCAGAAAGAGACCAGACTTAATGATCCGACAGAGACTGGAGAAACCCCAAGAGTATGGTCCCCAGACATACTTTTAACTCAGTACTGAAGTCACTCCTGAGGTTCACCCTTCAGCCAAAGATTAGACAGGCTCATAAAACAAAACAAGACTAAATGGGCACACCAGCTCAGGGGCAAGGACAAGAAGGAAGAAGGGGACAGGAAAGCTATAACAGGGGACCCCAGGTCGAGATGGGGAAAGTGTTGACATGTCGTGGGGTTGGCAACCAATATTGCAAAATAATATGTGTACTAACTGTTTAATAAGAAACTAATTTGTTCTGTAAACCTTCATCTAAAGTACAATTAAAAATAAAATGCTGTACACCTTAAATAAGTATGGGTATGGTATGTGAATTATATCTCGATAAAAAAAGCTGTTATTAAAAAGAAATAAAGAATATTAAGGTTTAGTTATGGGTATTTATACCCTCTAGGACAAATTTTTAGGACAAAAGAAGTACAACCAGAATGCTCCTTAGAAGCAAGGATGGCGAGACTGCATCTTACATACTTTGGACGTATTGTCAGGAGGGATCAGTCCCTGGAGAAGGACATCATACTTGGTAAAGCACAGGGTCAGCGGAAAAGAGGAAGACCCTCAACTAGGTGGACTGACACAGTGGCTGCAACAATGAGCTCAAGCATAACAATGATTGTAAGGGTGGTGCAGGACTGGGCAGTGTTTCGTTCTGTTGTGCACAGGGTCACTATGAGTCGGAACCAACTCAACAGCACCAGCAACAACAACATTCTGAGGTATTAAGGAAGACAACCTAAAATACTGCCTAGTCCAACACCTTGCTTTCCTGGAAGAAGAACCTACTTCCTCAAAGAAATTGGAATCTCTCCTATTCTTAAAGATCTACAATGACAGTTATTACTGACACCTACCTGTAGTAGCCTATTCATGTATTCCATCCTACTGAAACTACATCTTCAACATTATTTCAGTATTGGGTAAGACTATTTAAAAGGGGCTTTGACAAGGATTCAGAGGGAGAATAGCTGAGAAAATTTATAGGAGTCACATTACATTCAAATGGTTGAATGTTCTAAAGATAGCTGGAATAAACTTTAGAAATCATTTAGCCCACTTATGGTGTTTTAGCATTTAAGTGCTTTATGCATACTTCCAATTCCATCACACATCATATTAAAAAGAAGCATAGTCAATGGTCAAGAATTAATAAAACTAATAATTTTCACTGTTTCGTCTACAAAATACTTAAGTGAAACTGGTTTTTGTTTTTTGTTTTTTTTTTACTGTGTGTGATGCCTTGATTCCCACATCAGCAGCTTTACCCAAAATTACTTTACATAATCAGTGCAAATGTCAACCCAGTGAAAAAGACAAATAGCATCTTTGTATTATTACAAAAATAGCTTTGATTTTGCATACCCGCTAAAAGGGCGTTGGGGGTCCCCAAAGATTCACAGACCACATTTTGATAACAGCTGATCTAGATCAATACTCAATTTTGCAACTAAGGAAACTATTTTTCAAGCCAATTAAGAAGAGGTAATATCTAGCACAATGAGTGTAATATGGTTAAGTCTTCAATGCAAGTTTCTCTTCCCTCTTTCCAAAGAATGAATGAATACTAGTGGATGGAAATTACAAGGCGGTAGGTTTAGGTTCCAAAACAAAATTTTTAAAGCAACAGAGTAAGCTGCCTTACAAAAAAGAGATCTGCTGCTGGAACTGCCAAAGATTTGTTGCCAGATGATTCTGCCAGGGATGCTGTAGAAAGAATTCTGACACTGAGTTAAAAGTTGTACCAAAATTTAGACAATTATATAATCTAGGAAGATTTCTAAAATTCAGATATCTGGGTCCCACCCCAGACCTACTAAACCAGAATCTCCTTGAGTGGAACCAGAAATTTCTTTTTTTTTTTTTTTCTTTTTCTTAGCCCCTCAGGTGATTATTACAACCAGCTTGGCATCTGTACAGAGATTAAAAAAAAAAACAAACCCAGTGCCATCGAGTCGATTCCAACTCATAGTGACTCTATAGGACAGAGTCGAACTGCCCCATTGAGTTTCCAAGGAGCACCTGGCAGATTCGAACTGCTGCCCTTTGGTTAGCAGCCGTAGTACTCAACCATTATGCCACCAGGGTTTCCGTACATAGATTAGGGTTCAGGAAATGCTATACTAGTACTCCTCTAAAACCAAAACAAACAAACCCGTTGCTGTCGAGTTGATTCCAACTCATAGCAACCCTATAGGACAGAGTAGAACTGCCCCATAGGGTTTCCAAGGAGCGCTTGGTGGATTTGAACTGCTGGCCTTTTGGTTAGCAGCTGAACTCTTAACCAATAGACCACCAAGTTTTCCACTCCTCTAATGTCCCTACCAATTCTAAGATTCTACAATTTTATATTTTATCCACACCCACTGGAAAGTATACCCTTACACAGATTTCCTAAGCCTACTATAATAGATCATAGATGGTCAGGGTTGAGGTATTTCTAGGTCAGACAGAAGAAATTAATGTTGTATTTCCTAGGTCCACCAGTTCACCCAACAACATGTGTAGCTGAATTTTAAATCAGGGAATTGTACAAGTTTGACAAGTTTTCCCAAGTTCCAACACTTTACTGCTCTCCTAAAATAATACATCGAGAAGAACTATCTGTAAACAAGAAGAGTCAATATAAATATAGTGTCTACATGAAAAATGAATGAGATTATTCAGAAGACAGCACATCTTCCACTTTACAAAGGCAGTTTATCACTATAAACCAATATCAAAATATGGACCGCAAAGTTCCAATGTGATCTAAACTTCAAAACTCTTTTATTTTGAGGTCTTAACTACAGAAAAATTTCATATACCTCATAAACATGAAACAGCAAGGCCACTTGACCAGCATCAAACAAAAATTTGGCATTGGGTCAAAAATATTTCTGAAATATATTTTGTAATTTTTCGGTCAATAAATTTGTTCTCTTTTTTTTTTTTTTCATATTCCCCTGCTTTTCCATGCAAAATATACTCTTTTGAAATAACATTATTGTGTTTTTTACTCTTTCCTTTTTTTTTTTTTTTTCCTTGTGGCCTGTATCATTTCAGGCATATATAGTATCTACTTAATAACAGGAAACCCTGGTGGCATAGTGATTAAGTGCTACAGCTCCTAAACAAAAGGTCAGCAGTTTGAATCTACCAGGTTATCTTTGGAACTCTATGGGGCAGCTCTACCCTGTCCTATAGGGTCGATATGAGTCAGAACCAACTCGATGGCAATGGATTTTTTTTTTTTCTCTCTTTTTAATTAAAAAAAGGCAGAGATGAAGGTCCTGGGTGAGTAAGACTGGGGGGAAAAAAGTGATTATCAAAATGTAATCCTCAGACTCCAATATTAGAACCATTTGGGGTGTTTATTATAATAAAAAATATTCTTAGACCCCACTCTGACTTGTTGATTCTGGGATTCTGAAAATATAGTCCTGGAATCTATTTTTAACCAGAGTCCACAGGTAATTCATACACACACTAAAATTCAAGAACTGCTGGGCTAAAGAGCAACTATGTTAAACGTGGGTAAGCTCACCAAAACTTATCTGGAAAAATGAAAAATTTGCTACTGTATAAAATGGTTTATCTTACTGAAAAGATTGTCGATGATTTTGGACTTCTTACTGAGTGGATGAAGGTATTAGAAACTAGACATGAAATTTAGCTTAAAGGTTAAGTTTTAGCTAGTGTAGGGTTTTTTTGTTTTTTGAGATACAGATATAAGCAATTCTATCACAATTTAATTAACATTTCTAAAGGCCCACAGGACGTACGACATGAACTGGAATCTCTGGGGACACAGGACAATAAAGTGCAATCTGAGATCTCCAGCAACTGACATTTTGAAAATATTATAAAATAAATATAGTTAGAATTGTCTCAACATTTGAAAGGCTTTATTATACCCAGAAAAAAAAGGAGAAAATTCCTATCCTTGCTAAGTTTTGTCTCTCTGCTCACGAAATAGAGTTAACAGTTGCAAAACATTTAAAAAGCAATTACTTAACAAAATCTTGTAAATAAATACTAATTTTAAAGCCCATACACTTTTTTAATCAGTCTACTATTTTCTTCAGAGTAAACAGAATGAAGCAGGGCTGTTCCACACAGTCCTTGCTCTAGATAGATAAATGAAGATAAATGTAAAGACAAATCTAAAGAGGGCCAGTTCTGATCCTGATTTAAGAAGCTCTTCTTGTTACCACTCTCAGAACCACTCCCTCTTAACCACAATGATGGCTTCAGTAATGGAGCTCTGTAATTTAAAGTATCAGGCAAATAACACCAAGTTACTTAGGTGAGTTGACACCGCCTGTTGTGCAAATATGTACTTAGAAGACTACAAAAATAAGAGCTGTGTTATCAACTGGATATAGACCAGAACAGCTTAAGTGAGTGCAGAGTCAACATGGTCTGAACTTGCTGTTCAGTATGTATGAGGAACTTTTATTTTTTAAGCATTTCTCAATTAGTGATGAAAATTGAAAGATGGAGAGATGCTAAAAGAAGAGGAGAAAAACAAAGTTCTGGTGACTATGGGCTAATTATCTACAAGTCCAAATTCTAGAATAAATCATAGTTACTCATCATTTAGTAAATGCTTGTTCTATGCCAGGCACTGTGCCAAGCACTGGAAACACAAAAATGAATAGAGTTGATGACTTCAAGGAGTTCACAGCCTAGTAAAGAAGACAAATAATTACAACTTTGTGTGGAGTATGTTAAGTGAAGAAAGCAAATTACAAAATTATATAATCTAATTTTGTGAAGTAAAGAATATGCATAGAAACTGAGGATACTACCATTTACCGCTCAAGATTACTGTGAGGGTTAGAGATATGAGAATGCTTCCTAGATTGGATATACCTTCTATAAACATATTTCCCTTTTCATTTTTTTGCTGAGGCGTGCCAAATCACAACTTATATAGATCACCTGATGGATGGTATAACCATCCACTTTTTAAAGAATGCCTTCAGTATGCACAACCCCAGAGCTGTATCCTTGGTAATGTTACCACATGATCACACTCAATAACTGAACACTTCACACCCAGTGGGAGCTCAGTTGTCTACTATGGATTAGTCCCTTCCTGCCCTATTAGGTCTTATACTCACTTTCATGTACAGAGATCCTGCTCATCCTTTTATAGTATCTTCTCCATAAGAATTTAAAGATTTCACTGTAATGTCCAGACAAAATCTGGCCTGGCCTCTCTCAGAAACTGCCTCACTTGCTAAGTGAATAATATCAGGAAGAACAGGAAAAGATGAGCCTAGTTTTACAGACATG
This sequence comes from Elephas maximus indicus, assembly GCF_024166365.1. Lineage (NCBI taxonomy): Eukaryota > Metazoa > Chordata > Mammalia > Proboscidea > Elephantidae > Elephas > Elephas maximus. The sequence continues at coordinate 71,912,383 of NC_064825.1, forward strand.
GAAACAGATCTATAAATCACTTAGGACCACATGACAAGTTGGTAACAGGCCTGTCATTTGAAGTCAAAGTTTCCAATTACTGAGGAAAATATCTCCCATTACTTCATCTGTAAAATGGGAATCTCAGCATTCACTTCTCTCATAAAATGTTAGTTTCAATACTTTGCTTTCTCACTTAACTCACTTGACAGAAGGCACTTTGTAAAATGCAAAGGGATTAAAAGCCTGCAATTGTAAATACATTTCTCTAATGTCAGCACCTTCCCATCTCCTCCACCCCCAACCAACCACCAATCCCTATATCTTCTTGTCCTAGAATTTTCCAAGTTTCAGTTTCTTTTTCTGGCCCCTTATTAGATGGGACAGAATACTGTGTGTACAGACGTGTGCACGTGTGTGTGTGTGTGTGTGTGTGTAGGAAAAATACCCTGCTGCACACTACATAATTCTCTTTCCCTTCCTCATGCATCTCATGGCAGCACTGAAACAAACCCACTGCCTTTTTTAATGTGAGGAAATGGAGGAACCTCCAATATTCAGGTCTCCACCCTAAATTCCACCCCCATCTATCCTGGTTCTGCAGAGTTCACGATAAGAAATGAAGACTAACCATTTATATAGGTTAAGCATTGCTCAGTTGATATTTATTTTCTTATTGAATCCTCACAATTACTTGGTGAAGAAGAAACAACTATCCCCATTTTATAAACGATAAAAATGAGGTTCAATAGGATTAAATATTCACAAAAGTAGTAAGAGACAGAGTTGGCACTCAAATTCACAACTTCTAGTTTCAAACCTACTGCACTTTCATGTCTCATTCAAGTAGCATTTCTTAGTATTTTCAGATCCTAGATAACCTTTCTATTCTTGTTGCTTCTTATGCTAAAAGCGTGTCTTTTAAGGGATTCTAATTCCACCACATCTGTCCGTGGATCCTAAACCTGCTCTTCAAACACCACAGTTCTCTAAGATAGGAACTATGCTAAGAACACACATCAGCCTATAATTCAAAGCCTCTTTCTTGTACCTTCTAGCTCAGAGTAACTTGCCAGACAATTGTACGGGACAAAGGAGTTTTTCTTCTAAAAAAGAAAATGGAAACATTTGCCACATGTATAACATATACAATATGGAAACTTATAAAACTTAAAGAGAAACATTTGAAACTCAAAATATTATTTTATGCATAAATAAATAGTTAAAATATGAGGTGATTTCAAAAATTAAGTACACAGGGTTAATTGCTTTCCAAAAATAAAATAATCTAAATAAATTGTAGGTTTAAAGTTTGTAACGAAAATTTTAGAAAAATACAAAAATTAAAAGTGTATTATTGGCACAGGAATAAGTAGGCAGATCTCTGGGCAACAGAAAATCGAGAAACAGATTCACATTTATAGAAGAATTTAGTATATAAGTGACCCCAGGTCATTGGAGAAAAGAGATACTATTCAATAAACAGTGTTGAGAATAAGTACATATTTTGAAAAAAAAAGTAATGCTGAGTCCCTACTTTATACTTTACACCAAAATACATTCCAAATGGATGTTTTCAATGTAAAAAAAAAAAAAACAAATAATCTCGAAGAAAATATAAACGATGATTTATATAATCTTGAGATGAGAAAAACCTTATTAAACATGGCTGTATAACAAGGAAAACATTAATAGAATTGATTACCTTAAAATTTTTAAACTTTTGTATGAAAACAAAGACCATTAACGAAGTAGAAAGAAGAACTGCAATTTGAAAAAAAAATTGTGGTATCGTATGGCAAAATAGAATCATAAGAGCTCTAACAAGTCAATAAGAAAAAGATAAAAAAAGACTACAAAGGTAAATTATTTACAAATGAAAAAATGCATCAGCAAATAAACTGAAAATGTATTCAGTATCATAATTTTTACCATGCTAAGTAATACAAAAATATGTATCTCGATACTACATAACATTCTGGCAAAGATTTAAAATATTGTTAATATTCAACATCCATAAGTGTGAGGAATGGGGTGCTTTCATTCACTGGTAAGAACGTAAAATAGCACAACCTTTCTGGAAGGCAATTTGACAATTCTGCATTTCCTATATTACTCATGGCAAAAATTCAAACAACATGGACAGGTGTATGTGAAAAGTAAAAGGTTTTCTTTCCGGTATGTCCAAAATGAACACTAGTGACTGAAGACCAGATGAGCTGTGGAATGACATCAAGAACATCAGACATGAAGAAAGCAAGAGGTAATTAAAAAGACAGGAAAGAAAGAAAAGATGAAAATGGACGTCAGAAGAGGCTTTGAAAGTGGGACCTAACAAAAACAACATCATTTGATACAAAAATTCTACTTCCCTTTTATTCTAAAGAAAATTATTAGACAAGTAGGCAGACCTCAGTTCAAACTCCAGCTGTCACTTATTAAATATGTGACTATGGGCAATTATTTAATTTCTCTGCATCTCAGTTTTCTTATCTGTAAAACAAAAAAATAATCATATTACCTACCTCAAAAGACTTTTAGGATAATAGTGAAATGACCTATATAAAATATCTAGCAACATGTCCATTCCAAAAAGTAAGTGCTCAAAAATTTTTTGACAATTATTAGCAGGGATCAGCAAACTTTTTCTATAAAAGGCCAGATAGTGAATACTTTACACTTTAAATACTATATGGTTTCTGTTGCAATTACTCAGCTCTGCTGTCACAAAGCAAAAGCAGTCATAGACAACACAAAAATGAATGCTCCTAGATGTGTTCCAATAAAACTTTATTTACAAGAACAGGGAATGGGCCAGATTTGGCCCCCATTGGCCATAATTTGCTGACACCCAATTTAGCAAAATCCCTAACTAGTGATCCTCCAAATGGTCCTCTAATCTATGACCCCTTAGAAATACTCCTTCAATAATCTTATCTTCTATATCAGTGTTTTCCAAAGTGAATTCTATAGGACACTCATTTCCAAAGATATTAACAGGAGTTATGCCTTAGTAAGAGCTCCTGGTTGGTGCAAACAGTTAAGAACTACCCAAAAAAATGGGCAATTTGAACTCACCCAGAGCTGTCTGAGAAGACAGGTCTCGCAATTTAATTCTGAAAGGTCACAGCCTTGAAAACCCTATGGAGCAGTTCTACTCTGCGCACAAGGGGTCATCACGAGTTGATATCAAATTGACTTCAATTAACAACAACAATACCTTAATAAGGTTTTTATAATCATGGAAGTTTAGGAAATGCTGGGTTAAACAGACTTTGTTTCTGTAGAACTTTTTTATACATTAATATCTTCGAAAATCTCTGAAAAGAAGGATACGCAGCACAATTTACAATTCATCGTCTCATTATTTTTATGAATCTTTTCTCATATTTCCTGGTGGTGTAGTGGTTAAGTGCTACAGCTGCTAACCCAAGGGTCGGCAGTTCAAATCTGCCAGGCACTCCTTGGAAACTCTATGGGGCAGTCCTACTCTGTCCTATAGGGTCGCTATGAGTCGGAATCAACTCAATGGCACTGGGTTTGGTTGTTTTTTTTTTTTTTTGGTTTTGGTTTCTTATATTAGTGATGTGAACATATAAGTGATTAAGACAGGTAAAGGCCCCTGCCTTCATTGAGCTTATATTCTAATGGGGGAGGCAGACAATAAAAAAAAATAACTTAGCAATGTTGCTGTTGTTGTTAGGTGCCATTGAATCAGTTCCAACTCATAGTGACCCTATAGGACAGAGCAGAACTGCCTTATAGGGTTTCCAAGGAGCAGCTTGTGGATTTGAACTGCTGAGCTTTTGGTTAGCAGCTGAGCTCTTAACCACTATGCCACCAGGGCTTCCAACTTAGCAACACGAATAGTATTTTAGATGGTGACAAGTGATAAAGTGAGAAATAAAGTAGTGAGGAGGATAAGGCATGCCAGAATTAGAGATGTGGTACAGTTTTAAATTGTTCAGAAACTCCAATTAACAAATTCTCATTTTATATGGTTTATAAGAAATACTTCTAAAATATAAGCATATAAAAAAGATGAAAGTATGAAATGGCAAACATATTGTTGTATCTATTTCATCACAATAAACAGAAAATTAAAAGTAAAAAGGATTTTAAAAATATACCATGCAAGCATTAACCAAAAGAAAGCTCAAGTGGCCCTAACAACAGCGGACAAGATTGACCTGAAAGCAAAGAGCAGTACTACAGAAAAAGATAATACCACATTTTACGTGAATAATGCACGCTTTCTGTTTGTTTGCTGGCTGCGTCTTCCACCACCACCCCCCCAACTGGTATTTCTGTAACTGCACTACGCTCATTTTTTTGCAGCAGCATGTGGAAGAGGGCAGGCACGGCGGTGCTTGTGAGGGCATCTCAGGTGGAAGGGCACAGTGGTCAAATAAATGCACAAAGTACAAATTATTTGTGTAAAAATGCAATAATAAAGATAAAAGAGTCAATTCACCAGTAAGATACAGCAATTTTTTATTTGTATTAACCTAAATCATTAAAAAAAAAATTTTTTTTTTAATGATACAGTTCGAAAATATTTACTAAATTTGGCAGAACTATATCACTAAATAGACAAATCCATAATTAGAGTGAAGATTTTTACATATTTCTCTTGGTAAAGGATAAAACAAACAGGAAAAAAACTCATCGGAAAAAATATAAAATATTTAAACGATATGATCAGGAAATTTAACCTAATTGACACATTTAGAATGGTGCATACAACAACTGCACAAGCCTTTTTTTTTCAAGCAAACACCATACTATCAGACTTGACAGTAAAATGTTTAAAGTTTTCCTTTGAGATCAAGAATGCAACAAAGATGTCCACTATCACCACTTCTATTCTCAACATTGTATTGGATGGGCTGCCAAAAGAACAAATTGTCTTGGAAGAAGTACAGTCAGATTGCTCCTTAGAACCAAGGATGGTGAGACTACGTTTCACATACTTTGGACATATTATCAGGAGGGATCAGTCCCTGGAGGAGAACATCATGCTTAGTAAAGCAGAGAGTCAGAAAAAAGAGGAAGAACCTCAGTGAGATGGATTACACAGTGGCTGCAACAATGCGTTCAAGCACAGCAACAACTTTGAGGATGGCACAGGACCAGGCAGCATTTCATTCTGTTGTACGTAAGGTTGCTATGAGTCAGAATCAACTCAACAGCACCTAACAACAACAGACAGTACAATAAGGCAAGAAAAAGAAATACCAGATTAAGGGTTGAAAAAGAAGAAATCAAACTATCATTATGTGCCAATATGATTGTATAGGTAGAAAATGCAAATAAAGAATTTTAATTAATAAGTGAGTTTGGTAAGTCTGTTATACGCAAAAACACTGTATAATAAAAATGGCATTTCTACACATAACCACAAACAGAAAGTGAAATTTATAAATACCATTTAGATAAAACTATTACAAATATCAAACACCTATGAAAAAGTATAACGAAAGATATGTAAAACCTTACTGCAGTAAAATATAAAACATTTTTGAGAATAAGTTGAAAAACCTAGTAAGTGGAGGGCTATACTATGCTGATGGATTGGAAGACCCAAAATTGTAAAGAAGTCAATCTTCCCAAATTAATCTATGCAGTCAATGCAATTCCAATCAAAGTGCCAACAGTTTGTGTGTGTAACTTGGTAAGTTGATTAAAAAATTAACACGAAAATTCAAATGGTCAAAAAAAAAAGCCAAAAGGGGCAAACCAAAACTATGTTGCTTAGGGATGTATGCTCAGAATATGAAACTATAAAGAAAAGCAAGGAGGTAGCTACCATAAATAAGAGGTGACAGCTTTACTTTTGAAGGAGGAAATTGGTAGATAAATAAGAGAAGCTTTAACGATGCTAGAAGTGCTCAATATCTTCATCTGGGTGGTGGTTACACAAATATTCACTTTATTATAAAACATCTTTGTTTTATGCATCTTTCTACTTTCATATTATATTCCACAATAAAAAGGTTAAAAAAAAACAGTTTTTCTTAAATGCTTGACATTTAAACGTAAGATAAGCAACCAAATTTAAAATGATAAAAATGCAAACTAAAACTATGAGATACCATTTTTCACCTGTATTATCCAGAGTATGGAGAAACAGGCACTCCCAAACATTATTGTTAGGAGGACAAAGTAGCACAGTAGCTATGAAAGGCAATTTAACACTATCTATTTAAAATGGACCCCTGCATGTTTGTCAGTGTATAGTACTGTTGCTTGCGTGCTGCTGTGATGCTTCAGCTTCAAGCTGAAGCTGAAGGAAATTAGAACAAGTCCCAAAGAGCCAAAGTGCAACTGTGAGTATATCCCACCTGCATTTAGACACCATCTCAAAAATAGATTTGATGCGTTGAACACTAATGCCTGAAGATCAGGTCAGTTGTGGGATGACACCAAAGACATAATACACGAAGAACCCAAGAGATTGTTAAAAAGACAGGCAAGAAAAAAAAGACCAAAATGGATGTCAGAAGAGACTCTGAAACCTGCTCTTGAATGTAGAATAACTAAAGCAAACAGAGGAAACGATGAAATAAAAGAGTTGAACAAAAGATTTCAAAGGGCGGCTCGAGAAGACAAAGTAAATAATGACACGTGCAAAGACCTGGAGACAGAAAACCAAAAGGAAGGAATACACTCGGCATTTTTGAAGCTGAAAGAACTGAAGAAAAAACTCAAGCTTCGAGATGCAATATTGAAGGATTCTATGGAGAAAATATTAGACAACTGAGGAACCATCAAAAGAAGATTGAATACACAGAGTCACTATACTAACAAGAATTGGTCGACATTCAACCATTTCAGGAGGTGGCATATGATCAAGAACTGATGGCAATGAAGGCAGAGGTCCAAGCTGCACTGAAGGCATTGGCGAAAAACAAGCCTCCAGGAATTGACGGAATACCAAGTGAGATGTTTCAACAAACAGATGCAGTGCTGAAAGTGCTCACTTGTCTATGCCAAGAAACTTGGAAGACAGCTACCTGGCCAACTGAATGGAAGACACCCCTATTTATGCTCATTTCAAAGAAAGGTGATCACACCAAATATGGAAATTATTGAACAATATCATTAATATCACACACAAGTAACATTTTGCTAAAGATCTTTCAGAAGTTGTTGCAGCAGTATATCGACAGGGAATTGCCTGAAATTCAAGCCAGATTCAGAAGAAGACATGAACGAGGGATATCATTCCTGATGTCAGATGGATCTTGGCTGAAAGCAGACAATACCAGAAAGATGTGTATCTGTGTTTTATTGACTATGCAAACCATTCGACTGTGTGGATTATAATAAATTATGGATAACATTGCGAAGAATGGGAATTCCAGAAGACTGAACTGTGCTCATGAGTAACCTGTACATAGATCAAGAGACAGTCATTTGAACAGAACAACTGTGGTTTAAAAAATCAGGAAAGGTGTGTGTCAGGGCTGTAACCTTTCACCATACTTATTCAATGTGTATGCTGGGCAAATAATCTGAGAAGCTGGGCTATATGAAGAAGAACAGGGCATCAGGACTGGAGGAAGACTCATTAACAGCCCGTGTTATGCAGATGACACAAGCTTGCTTGCTGAAAGTGAAGAATACTTGAAGCACTTACTGATAAAGATCAAAGACCACAGCCTTTGGTATGGATTACACCTCAACGTAAAGAAAACAAAAATCCTCACAACTGGACCAATAAGCAACATCATGATAAACAGAGAAAAGATTGAAGTCGTCAAGGATTTCATTTTACATGGATCCACAATCAACACCCATGGAAGCAGCTGTCAGAAAACCAAATGATGCATTGTATTGGTTAAGTCTTCTGCAAAAGACCTCTGTGAATTGTTAAAAAGCAAAGAGGTCAGCTTGAAGACTAAGATGCACCTGACCCATATAGCCTCATATGCATGAGAAAGCTGGACAATGAATAAGGAAGACTGAAGAAGAACTGACACCTTTGAATTATGATGTTGGCGAAGAATATTGAATATACCACAGACTGCCAAGAAAATGAACAAAGCTGACTCAGAAGAAGTACAACTAGAATGCTCCCTAGAAGAAAGGATGGAAGGACTACATCTCACACACTTTGGACATGTTATCAGGAGGGATCAGTTCCTAGAGAAGGACATCATGCTTGGTAAAGTAGAGAGTCAGAGAAAAGGAGGAAAACACTCATGAGATGGATTGACCCAGTGGCTGCAACAATGGGCTCAAGCATAACAACAATTGTGAGGATGGCATAGGACTAGGCATTGTTTCATTCTCTTATACATAGGATCACTATGAGTCAGAACCAACTCAACAGCACCTAACAACAACATTTAAAATTGAAATTGCATATACCACTTAAGCCACAATTTCACTTCTAAGAACTTTTCCGACAGATATATTTGTACATGAACGCAAAGAATACTATGCAAGGATAAAAAAAATGCAATATTTGTCATAATATCAAAAGATTAGAAACAACCCAAAAGTCTATTAATGTGGAGTGGTTAAATAAATTATAGTACACTCATACATTAGAAAAGTATGCAGCCATTTAAAAGGAATGAGAAAGCTCCATATGTCCTGATAGGTTTATCTTCAATACATACTGCGAAATGAAAAGAGAAAGACACACGCAAATATATATAATACAGTACCATTTGTGTTAAGAAAAAAAGCACTACATAGAATATCTCCAGATGGTCACATTAAAAAAAAAAAATGGTAATAGGACTTTTATAGGGGGAAACAGAAACTGAGGAACTTGGAGAAAAGAAGTAGGAGACTGACTTTTTTGTTCTACACCGTTTGTGCCTTTATAAACTTTTACTATATACAAATGACCTGTTCAAATAGATAAGTACATTTATTTGGAAATGAGTTTCACAAAAGTCTTCATAGTGCCTGATGCATAATAAATATATAATCTTGTGAATGATAAATAAAGGAGCCCTGGTGGGACAGTGGTTAAGAACTCGGCTTCTAACCAAAAGGTCGGCAGTTTGAATCCACCAGCTGCTCTTTGGAAACTCTATGGGCAGGTCTACTCTGACCTATAGGGTTGCTATGAGTCAGAATCGACTCTATGGCAACAGGTTTGAGCTTTTTTTTTTTTTTTTGGCAAGGTTTTATTTTTAAACTATACTACCCTATGCACAGTTGGTATGTTCGTTACATAAAAACTTTATATTCCCTGGAGTCAGTACAACTAATTAAATGTAACTTTTGGGATCTATTATCCTAGTATGACATTCTCAGTATAATGGGAGCACCTTTAAGATGACGCACTGTTTTTCAAATATGCTATAAAATAATTTTAGGCAAAACAAAGATGAGAGGTATTTCAGTATTGTGCTAATGAATACCAGAGTAAACACTATAGGACAAGTTCATATAAATGACAGGCGTGCAAGTCATAACTATGCCCAGACAGGTCCAGTGAACACACACTCCCTTTTTATAATTTTTAATATTTTTTAGTTTTGTTTTAACCAGGCATGCGTAAGCACTTACTGATGAAGATCAAAGACTACAGCCTTTAGTATGGATTACACCTCAACATAAAGAAAACAAGTATCCTCACAACTGGACCAATAAGCAACATCACAATAAACAGAGAAAAGATTGAAGTTGTCGAGGATTTCCTTTTACTTGGATCTACAATCAACGCCCATGGAAGCAGCAGTCAAGAAAACAGAGAAAAGGTTGTAGTTGTCAAAGATTTCATTTTATTTGGATCCACAATCAGCGCCCATGAAGGCAGCAGTCAAGAAATCAAATGACGCATTGCATTGGGCAAATGTGCTGCAAAAGATCTCTTTAAAGTGTTGAAAAGCAAACATAGCACTTTGAGGACTAAAGTGTGCCTGAACCAAGCCATGGTATTTTCAATTGCTTCATATGCATATGAAAGCTGGACAATGAATAAGCAGGACTGAAGAAGAATTGAAGCCTTTAAATTATGGTGTTGGTGAAGAATATGGAATCTACTATGGACTGCCAGAAGAAGGAAAAAATCTGTCTTGGAAGAATTACAGCCAGAATGCTCCTTGGAAGTGAGGATGGCGAGACTTCGTCTCATGTACTTTGGACATGTTATCAGGAGGGACCAGTCCCTGGAAAAGGATATCATGCTGGGTAAAGTAGAGAGTGATGGAAAATGAGGAAGGTCCTCAACAAAATGGATTGACACAGTGGCAGCAACAACGGGCTCAAACATAGCAACAATTGTGACAGTGGTGCAGGTCTGGGCTGTGTCTTGCTCTGTTGTACCGGGGGTCGTTATGAGTCTGAACCCACTCAATGGCACCTAACAGTTGCTAACACTTGAGCAAGAAACAATTCTTTCTTCCAGTTGACTTTGCCCACTTTCTGGTATATGTACCCTTTCGGAATACAGTGACTAACTATTTATGCAAAAGTAAAATGGTTGCTGTAAATGGGTTGACTCACAAAGATTGCTCATATCAACTTAACTCCTTTCTCTGTAAACACAACTCAATATACATGGCAACACTCCAGATATCATTTTAACAGGGTGTTTCATTTAATACTCCTGAATCTAACTTTATCGTGGCTTTTATGAATATCTCCTTTATTTCAGTTAATCTCATATCTGTCTTTTAAACTAATTCACCCACAGACCACATTTGGTGCATAATCATGGAGATTCTAGAAGATTTACCCATCTCACGTCATATCAGAACAAACAGGAATGAATGACATCTGAAAAAAGAAAAATGTTGCTACTCTTAAGATTCAGAAGCTGTTGTTTTACAAATGTTAGTAGATTGCAGAATGGTTCTGGCCCATTTGTTCATGTACTTTAAAGACTAAAAACTCCTGAATTCACAATTAAATCTATGTGTAGTTACTCATTTATTTGCCTGCCCTAAAACCAAAAAAAAAACCAAACCTGTTGCCATCCAGTCGATTCTGACTCATAGGTAGCCAGGAAAAAAAATCTATCATTCCAGACTAGTCAATAGCTTTATTTCTCTTAATCCTGTGCATGACTTAATTTTTTTCACTTCCGCATATATTAATTGAGTATCTGATGCTGGCCCGTGTGAACACAGCAACTCTTCAGGCAACTGCTTAATTGTTTCAATATGAATTTCTTCAGATTGTAAATCTCTTGAGAGGAAAGCCTGAATTTTCTCTTTCCTTTTATATATGTTTACAGTACCTTTGTACCAAGTCTTCAATAAACTTTTTATTATATCACACTTTAAAAGCAAAAGAAAATTTGGTTAATCTATTTGGTAAAAAGAAATATTTTGCTGTATATCAATTTATTTATCAAGGCCCATTTTTAAAAGAACTCATCTTATGATAAATTACGATTATTAACACCCTGGCTCTTACTTTACACTAAGATTTAGGCCATCTTGGATAAGTTATCCTGAACTTATGTTGTTGTTGTTAGGTGCCACTGAGTTGGTTCTGACTCATAGCGACCCTACGTACAACAGAACAAAACAGTGCCCTATCCTGTGCCATTCGCACAATTGTTGCTATGTTTGACCATCTTGTCAAGGATCTTCCTCTTTTTCACTGACCCTCTATTTTACCAAGGATGATGTCCTTCTCCAGGGACTGATCCCTCCTGACAACATGTCCAAAGTATATGAGATGAAGTCTCACCATCCTCCCTTCCAAGGAGCACTCTGGCTGTACTTCTTCTAAGACAGACTTCTTCGTTCTTCCAGCAGACCATGGTAGATTCCATATTCTTTGCCAACACCATAATTCAAAGGCAGTAATTCTTCTTCCCTCTTCCGTAGTCATTGCTCAGCTTTCACATGCATATGAGGTAATGGGCTTGGTTTAGGCGTACCTTAGTCCTCAAAGTGCTATGTTTGCTTTTCAACACTTTAAAGAGGTCTTTTGCAGCTGATTTGCCCCATGCAACATGTCGTTTGATTGCTTGACTGCTTCTTCCATGAGTGTTGATTCTGGATCCAAGTAAAATGAAATCCTTGACAACTTCAATCTTTTCTCCATTTATCATGATGTTGATTACTGCTCCAGTTTTGAGATTATTTGTTTTCTTTATGTTGGGGTGTAATCCATACTGAAGGCTGTAGTCTTTGATCTTCATCAATAAGCGTTTCAAGTCCTCTTCACTTTCAGCAAGCAAGGTTGTGTCATCGGCATATCATCTTCCACCAATCGTGGTGCCATGTTCTTCTTCATGTAGTCCAGCTTCTCGGATTATACCTTGTCTAAAATTGTTGTCATGTGTAGTTAAGTCTTGGAGACTAGTACCACTATTGCATTAGATTTAGAGTTCATTACATAGTCATTTCTGGTGTAGCAATTAATTTTTATTCTCCATTTTCCAATGTATGTATATTGATTAAAGGGGGGTGGCAATTATTCCTTCTTGTGGGATAACTGAAGGTAAATATAATAAACCCCCTCAAATTTTTAATCTGTTAATATTCTGATTCTGTTGGATAAAAAAAAAGTTAATTTGAGATGATTGTCAGGACAAACCAGAAAGGTTAGTAAGAGAAGAAAAATTAAGTTTCCAAGGAAATATATACAAGCATTTTTTTTTTTGATAATTATAATACAGGAATAGCTTCATTCTAACTGATACATTCTAAATGAATGGCGGCTTACAAGCAGCCTTAACTCTTTCCTTGGAACTAACAGTATTTTTTTAACCTTAAAAATGTTATTTAACTATCTGTTCCTCTGTCACAAAAGCAGCACATGTTGCTATGGATGATGGTGATTATGGAGCTACAAAGTTTACCACAGCTTTCAGTCACCAATGCTCCCACCCATAGAGTGTCACCCTCAGAAACCATCTGGTGCTCCTTCTGCATAATTAGCAAAATATTGACTTAGCACTTAACACTCTAGGGAGGATTAAACTAATTTTTTTAAGCAAGAAAAATTCTGGCCACGTCAAAACTGAATTGCAATGTATCAAAACTTTGCCTAAAGGAGATTTTTATATGCCCAGGCTTTACCTGCTTTTTTGATTGCAGTACCTGTTCTACAAATAGTATATTCAGTGAGTAGAATGCTGACAAAACAGATGTTACCCCCTGCATCCACCCACTGAATTCTTATTCCCAATTTGGTTGTCTACAGTGGTGAATCAGAGCAAGGTGACTCAGTCAAACTAAGACAAGAAATTTGAAGCTATACTTGCCTCACAGTGTTTACCTTGAAATAAGACTAATAAGCACCAAAACTTAAAAGTACAGGAGCTAGCCAAGTTGCAAAATAACATTTAGGATAAGACCATTGCATCATAATTTCTCTCTAATTGTTTTTCTTTGAGCAGATGTCTAAGAAGTGTTCCTCACATTAAAAATGCAAGGGAGGAGGTTAAGATTCTGAACTATGCCTCTGGCAAGCCCATTTAAGTGCCTTACAGTCTTCAGAATCCATTCAAGAGGAAAGAAGCATGACCAAAGGAAAAAAAAAAAAAAAACCTCAACAAAATATTGCACTTTAAAATACGTTTTGTTTGAGAACTTCAGATTGTACATAGGTTCTTTTTTGTCTCAGCTTCTGTGAATCAAAAGTTTGCTTTGGGACAATGGAAACCAACCAAAATGTAATGAGTGTCTATCATCTTCCAAACACTTCAATGGATACCAGAAAAACATGGGATCATGGTACAAAAAAAGAAAAAGACTAAGAGCTGTAGTTCCCAAACTCTGCACCAAGGCACCTCAAAATGCCATAGAGAACGCATAGGAGCACTGCTACAGAATAGATTTTAACTTTTCAAGGGAAATACAGTGATACATGACATGGGTTGATCACTCTGTGAACTAGAAACTCAAATTAATTCACAATTTTAACATTAGATCATGCTACATTCCTTCCTATGACACCGTATCTTTGCAAAGCCAGGCTTTGAACGGTTAATGTGATAAAAGCAAGTACTACCTTAAAATCAATATGGAACAGAAAATGAGGATTACAATATCCAATCTGATTTCAATGTTTGAAAAGTTGTATAGTGCTCAAGAAGTGTGCACATCTCATTAGTAACTGTAATTATTTGAGAATGAAATTAAAATACTGTTTCTTCTTTCAATTTATCTGCATTATTTTTTCAAACAGCTACCAAGTTATTAGTACGTAAATACTTATTGAAGTGTTTGATCACGACCATTTAATAAAGTGAACTGTTAAGTGTTTCTTTTGGCCCAGAGTTGCTGACACACTAAGGGCACTGTGAGCTAAACAAAAATGGGAACTTGAGGCTTAGAGCCTTAGAGCCTGCTTATTTATGAATGCACAGGACTCAAGTAAATAAATCACTGGTGATTAATAAAGAAAAACAAGGAAAGTATCTGAAAATGCACTTTTCCAACCAGTGCCTGAATAATCTGAGTCCACAGGAAGGGAATGACTCTGGCGCTACTGTGAGCAAAATCAACAGTGTTGATGTCAGTACCAAATTGGTCAGTACACATGCAATCTAGAAAGGAAAACTGTGAGAAGGTAGCAATGAGATAACCTGAGAAAAGTAAATCAGAAACACTCTATATACCAAAACAAAAACTGACTAAAAAACGCCCTAGTGTTAGGTTAGAAAGTGGCAGTGACATAAATAAGCATTTGTGCAACTTAACACTCAGAGGTATCTGGCATTATTTCTAATTCCAGACCAAAAATGTAACCAGGAAAATGCCCATGAGCTCATAGGTGAGACAGAGAACTAAAAAAGAAAGGAAACAAAGACATAGGTTTTAACATACACACACACACACACATACATACACACAAAGAGGGATATTAGAAATAAAGCAAAAAGAGTACAAGGACAAAAGTACAACATAGAGGAAAAGGATCACAAGTCTAAAACAACCTATAAATTCTCACCTAAAGGTGAGGGAAAACAAGCTATAGCTGTGGCCAGGCAAGGCCCAGAACTGATTGCAACAAGAACACCACTGGAATGTTATAACATACACATGCTAATTGATAGGTAGAAATGATTCTTAACCCACAAATAAAAAAGATGAGACTCAAATGTGATTATGATTTTTCACGTTCTTAAAAGCACACAAGACTTTTGATATAAAAGCAAAATTCTATCTAAATGTAAGAGTACAAGCTGTCGGTAAAAAAAATACCTAAATGACAACTATTGTTATACTATTGTACTATTTAAATGAGTTAGAGGCAAAGGAAGAATTATCTGGGGCACCTATGCACAGCTATTTTACTCAAACCCAGTCAGACAAAAGGAAAGCTTCAGTAAAAGCAGAGTGACTTTGGAGCATAATAAAAACCAAGCCAAATCCATTGCCTTCAAGTCGATTCCAACTCACAATGACCCCAGTGACTAATGATGCAAAGACAAGTGCTCTCCTCCTTTCTCTGCTACTAACTATGTAATCTCAGAAATACCACTTAAGCTTACTGTTTCTCAGTTTCCCCAGGTTTTAAAATAGATAATATATAATATTTATTGCATCAGGGTTGTTGTAAGAAAGAAATGGTGACAGAATGAAAAATCTTTGAAAACATAAAGTTCTACAATCAAGACATTATAAGCACTCAAAACAGCACTTTTACTCTCATTCTCACATGAGCTTTAGGGGGAGCCAGGCATGCCAACAATGCAGTTTCAATTCTCCTTATAGGTAACGTATGCATTTTATACCCATATAGATCACACCTACTGTACTAGAACTGAAACTCATGGCCACATCAGATACCCAGGCATTAAAGAGAACTGAAGAAAATAACTGCTACTGTGACTGTATTAACTTAAAGTATCACATTAAAACTATTCCTGAATGACAAACCAATTAGCTATTCTCCCAAATTCTATCTGCAAAATGCATTATAAGTCTAGAATCTAATCTGTCACTATAGTATTTCATTTCCAAATGAAATTTTTATCATCATTTTTTTCATTTCTAAAATGATTCCTATTCCCTCTCACTGACCTTTACTAACCCCTACTGCATGTCACCTGAACTTCTGAACAGCCTAATTTCTATCTCTAACTCCAATCTCTTCTCTGATCAATTCATTACCCCATCCATAATATTTCCAGTTTTTTTTTTAATATAGTTATCATCATGTGACTACTAAGCTCAACATCTATGCAGCTCCACATCACCTCCAAGCACGAAGCCCAAAATCTTTACTATCCTATTCAAGGCCCGTATACATCTGGCCCCAATATCAAGCCTCATCTTCTTGGACACATGATACACTTCAGCCAAATAGGACTGTTTTCTGCTTCCCAAAAATGAATGGCATTTTCCTACTCTCAAGGCTTTGTTCACGTTCTTTCCTCAAAACAAGTGGAATGCCATCCCCCCACCTCTACTTCCGGAATGCCACTTCCTCTATAAAGTCCTCCTTGGAGTTACAAGTCTTCCAACTGTAGTTAATCTCTCATTCCTCAGCATACCAACAGCATAGGTATACACTGTACACGTAAATTTTGCTTTATATTGTGATAATACATAGAATGCCTGTCTTCTACGTCACTAGGCTATAAGCTCACTGAAGGAAGAAGCCTTGGCTTGTTCATTTTAATTTCCCATAGAAAAGTGCTCTGTATATCAGAAGCTTTATAAAATCTCTACTGAAATACAGAAACCCCTCATGCAAGCAAACTTCACCCTGAAAAATCATAGCTAAGAAGTGACTATGAACACATTCCCGTGATGGATGGCAGGAAATACTTGCTAAGCTGTGTTGTGTGCCACATCATATCATATGACTTACTTAACTACTTGAATCATTGGCAACTGTTCTCTTAAAAAACAAAAACACTTAAATAATCTCTACTTGTCTTTTAAGGAGCCCTGATGGTGCAGTGGTTAAGAGCTCGGCTGCTAAGCAAAAGTTTGGTAGTTCGAATTCACCAGGCGCTTCTTGGAAACCCTATGGGGCAGCTCTACTGTGTTGTATAAGGTCGCTATGAGTCCGACATGACAGCAACAGGTTTAGTTTTTGGGTTTTGGTTTAGTCTTCATTCAGTCAGAGTGGCCATTTTCTCCCTGATGCCATTCAATGTTTCCAGGCATTACTGGCTCCCTGTTCTGCCTTGAGTCTATGCTCTACATTCTTTCAGGACTGCTTTTCCAGCTTCAGAACAGTAAGTAATGTCTTTGCGATAAGGAATAATGCATTGCAGTGGTACTTTTCAAGAGGCTCAAACTCCTATAAGTTGTTCTTATCCCTCATTCAATCTTAGGGCCCAGTCACTGCTTCCACAGGCAGGAGATGGAATGCACCGCTGTAAGCAGGTCTGCAATAAGCCAAGGCAGCTGTTTCTGCTTCTTAGCTGTTAGTACTGCTGTTGTTGTAATGAAAAACACATAGTAGTGATAATTTGTCTGAAATTCAAATTTCTTTAGTTTTATGTATTTGGATTGTAAGTACTGCTTTTGCAGTAATGAAGAATGCATTGTAATGGTAATTTTCCTGAGATTAAAAAAAAAAAATCCCTAGGCTTTATTTATTTAGGCTGTAAGTACTCCTTTTGCAGTAAGGAAGAATGCCTTGTACCATGCTTTGAAAAGTTTCATGAAAAATAATAAAAAAGCTAAGAAGAAGGAGACCAGAATAAAATGTATGTGCAGTCATTGCTAGGTGCCTTCACATTTTTCCTCATGTTTTGCAAATTTTCAAGAAATAAATTTTTTTAACTTTTAAACGTTTTATCAACTCATATCAGTAGGATTTACTACATCCAGCATCTACTGGGACATATATGATCCCAGATAACGGGTATCAAAATCCATAAATCATAACAAAATTCTGAATTGGTCCTTTAATCAGCATGCCTTCCACTGGTGAAAACACACGTATCAATAAAAAATTCAAAGGAGAAATTAATTTTTTTTAAAGTACAGTAACTTTCTTATCATGTTTCATGGGAAATCTGCGTTTCTAAAAACCTCTATTTCTTAAACTCAATTCATGAATATAAGTCATTATGCTTCTAAAGCCAGACAGAAAGGAAATTCATCATCCTATGCATATTTTATTCATATCTGAGTAAAACTCCCCTTTATACTTACATCACTAACTGAATGACTGTTGCACCTTTCTTCTGCAGGCAAAGTGTTTCATACATACTAGTGTATATCCCAGTAAGAAAGGGGAGGAAAGTTATTGACCTCCCCAACTTGCTAATTTTGAGGAAACAAGGATCAAAAAAAGAGGGATAATACTAATGAGCTTTTATGTTCAGTGAATAGGATTAAAATCCAAGCTTACCCACCATGTCTTCCAAATTCTATTCAATAGGCCAAACTTCTTCAATAAAACCTCTTTCTCCCAAATCTCATGATGCAACACTGAGCAGAGGTACAAATTTATCCAGATATTAATGCATTTTTCCTAATATCAAGTTTGCTTAAAATAAGACTCAGATATTTTTTAAAAAGAGACAAGAAATATAGACATAAAACAAGAAGAGGAATTAAGGTCACAATGAATTTAAAAGTGACACTGTAGAGGCTCTTAATTCTAGCAAGTTTTCAAGTTTTTCCCCAGACACCTTCTAAGATATTCTGACTCCCATAGACATCCATATACATAAGGAAAGCGAACTTTGGCCGGCTATACAATAGGGAAACATTTTTTTAATGAGCTTTTATGCCCTAGTACAGTGAATGCCAATTCAAAGACATTCCAGTGGCCAAAGGGCCTTTTCACTCAGGGGCAACAACTAGACTGCCAATATCACCTGTTCCTTGCAAGTATCTTGACTGGCATCTCAGCCACTTTAAAGAGGCTCATAAAAATTCCTAGAGCACTGAGAAGGGGAAAAAAAATCAACCTAGGCAATTAGTCAAAGAGAAGGGGTCACTGCCACTGCCAATTCATTCTAGAATCCTGGAAACCTGACAGAGTCATAAAATTGCATTTCCAACATGAAAAGTCTTCCTTAATGCCTTCTGGAAATTATACTGAATCTTCACAGACGCAACTCATAATCTAATACTTCTTTTCTTTTTTCTTTTATGATGCCATTGTACCTTCAACTAGAACCTGTTCTGAGAAAAGTATCAAATATTTCTACCTTGGATGAAATTAAATTAATCTATTACTTCCCCCAGATGTATATGTATTGCATACCTGCTCAGTAATCTTGGAATGGAAAGAAGAGTGCTCAAGACCAAAGCCTACTGAGGTAGGCTGTATTATGCTCTCAACTGTCTGTACCCACCCTTTCCCATGTGACTTCTAGCACCTCCAAGTAGATGGAGTACATTTCCCCAACCTATTGCCAAGTTTGGGCAGGTGACTTGCTTGGGCCAACGGAATATGAAGAGGATATGACATATGCCATATCCTTATGGAAGCTTCAAATGCACCTGCATGGTTTGATTCCGTCTTTTGTATTCCTGCCCTCTACTATACGAACAACATGTTCCAGATAGAGGCTGCTCCTTCAACCTGGGTCACAGATTGAGATGACATATGGCCAAAGACAGCCAAGCTAAGCTATAGCCAATCTGCAGACCAATGACTGAGAAATAAATGTTTGGTGTCTTAAACCACTGAGACGTTGGGACTCTATATGACTGCAGGAAAGCTCAAAAATACAGAATTGGTAGCATAAATAGTATTATGATGCTTAACAACTTCAGTGACTTATAAAAACAAATATTTATTTTTCTGCTCATATTACATGTTAGTTGATGTGGATCAACTTCTGTGTCTCTGCTCCAATCTGTGAGTTAGATTCAAGTCTGCTCCATTGTCTTATTCCAGAACCCAGACTGAAGATACATTCCATGTTTGGAAAATGCCTTTTTCATAACACAGGGCAAAGGAATAAGAGGTCTGGTAGAAACCTGCAATGCTTCTTCAGGAATTACATGGCCAAGCCTCAAAGTCAGTGGGGAAGAGGAAGTATACCTCATCTCCAAAGAGTGAAGGAACAAATAAATGTGATCGATAATGCAATCGGCTGCACTTACTGAGTTCAAATAATTGTACTCAAACACACCAACGATCATACAAATGGCACAAGACCAGACAACATTTCGTTCTATTATGTACAAGGTTGCCATGAGTCGACACTAACTTGATAGCAGCTAACAGCAACAATAATCATTGTACTGGCTGTGCATTTCAAAAGTTATCTCACATCTCATATCAACCCTGTGAGGAAGGTATTATCCCCATCTTTTAGAAAATTGAGGCTCAGAGAGGTTAGATACCTTGTCCAAAGATATCCAGAGGATACTGAATGGAAGGCTGGAGTCCCAGTCCAGGAATACATGACTCCAAGGCACTTACTCCTACTCCCATCCCCATACTCAAATGTGTTTCTCTGTCAAGTTTTAAGCATTAGCTTAACAAATGGGATCTATCCCTGTGTAAAACCAATACTGGCTATAAAAAGCTTCGGCAACTAACCTTTCTAAGTGAAATAGGGAAATGTTAGGGTAGTGAAAAAGAGAAACATCTATGAAAATAGACTTATGGAAAGATAGGCAGGAATGAGCACAATGAGAAGGTGTGTGAATGAGAACTAAAGGAAGTGGAAAATAAGAAGAGAAATTGATAGCATTTCTCCGGGCAAGAGCACTTACCAAAAATAGCTTGCCTCAGGGGAAAACTTTTTAGACTCTGATTTCACATGCCATAAGAAAAGCACTAGGGTGTTTCCCTTTCCTTTAAAAAGTGCACACCCAGTTTTTTTGTAGTTGCCCGAATGACATCATGTACTCACTGCAGTGCTTGTTTTAAGACTGGAGGTCTCCTTGCTTATGGTCAAGTGCTTTTTAAAATCCCAAAATCATGTCATCCTTGGTCTGCCCCTGGATAGCTGCTCTCAGTACATTTAAGGAGTCATTTTTTCATCTGAGTCACATCTCTGGGGCTCCAGACCATGTCTGCTTCTGCCTGCCAATTTCCACCACAATATTAACTTTATTTGAAATATTAACACACTAGCAAAAGAAGCCCTGGTAGCACGGTGGTTAAGAGTTTGGCTGCTAATTGAAAGATCAGCAATTCAAACCCACCAGCCGCTCCACAGGAGGAAGATGAGGCAGTCTGCTTCTGTAATGATTACAGTCTTAGAAGTCCTATGGGGCAGTTCTACTCTGCCCTATAAGGTCACCATGAGTCAGAATCAACTCAATGGCAACAGGTTTGATTGTATGGTAGTAATGTAACTTCTGTTATTGTTGATTTTAATTCAAGAGTTCAAAATTGGTTGGATATGTAACTATGTTAGCAGAAAACTTTCTAACCATCAGGTAACTAAGGTTTAAGAGTTGTAGAGGCACCACAGAACATTAATACTTGCAACAGAAAGCTGGAGAATCTTACAGCATTCTTTTCAAGTCTTGTACAAGTGTTCATTATATATGTTAAGTATATATTCCATTATATATATGATGGGTGGGGGTTTTTATATGAATATATACTGTACAAGACTTGACAACTAGCAATGGGTTGTACACTTAGAGATGATTTGCCATTTCTCCAATTGCAGTCTATCTATCTGGCCTAGAGGCCCGCTATAAGATTCTCTAGTTTTCTGTTACAAGTATTAACGTTCTGTAGGGAAGATAAAAAAAATACACGGGGGGAAAAAAAAACAACAGGTAAATATTCTCCAAGATATGAGCAGAGTTTAAAACGGAACAGTCAGTTCTAGTCTATACAACCTAGGCCTAACTAGTCTTCTCTTCAACCCCTACCAATTTGTCCCTAAATGTTGCTATCTAGCTAACCTCATCATCCTCCAGGAAAATGACTAAGCTAGTTTATTGTCTTGAAATTCAGAATGTCAAATAAATCAAATGGCATATTAAATCAGAACAGAATCAACCGGTGTTTGAATAATCTATCCCAGAAACATTATCTTATTTGTGCTCGGTTATCAGTACATTGTTCTAATTGGTGGTAGTGAGGCCTAGAATTCTAATGGTCCCTTTGATACTAACCCAAAGGAGAGAAAATTTTACTGATACAAAGTGTGTCTGTGCATACTGAGACATAAACCATCAAGGTAAACCTATGACCTATTTTTATTATTATTTATATGTGTGGGTAGCTGGTATGTATAGATACATTTATTAAATTCCACTTAACCAAAATGTGACAACGAGAAATATAACTATGAAATAAGGCATAAAATCTCATTTATTCACTATATAAAAAGTCAAGAAGAGGTATACACACAAAAAGCAATGTTTTCCAATAGTTACCAGGGATGAGAGGGGGAAGGAGGAGGAATCACTTATTAGATAGTGGACATGTGTTAAATTTGGTGATGGGAAAGGCAATATACAATAATGGAGGAAGTCAGCACAACTTGACCAAGGTAAATGAAGGCATTGAGAGGTACACAAGAATAAAGGACAACTACAGATGGTAAATGCTATAACATATTCAATTTTGCAACAACAGTAATAACAAGCAAAAAAATATGTGAGTGGTTACATAAGTGGATTTGCATGCTATATGGGTATATTTGTGGCATATGTATATACATGTTTGTATGTGGTACATATATATTCATATACACAATAAAGCACATGGGGGCATAGTTATGGATACTTCCTAGACATATCCAAGCACCTCATGGGATTGATTTACTAGGTTTGAAGGCTCAGAACCAGAGTCTTGTGGGGCAACCAGGTCAACTGGAAAAACTTAGTTCATAAAGATAATGTTCTACAACCTTGTTTGGTAAATAGTGTCTGGGGTCTTAAAAGTTTGCAAGCAGCCATCTAAGATAAAACTATCGGTCTCTTCCCATCTGCAGCAAAGGAGAGTTAAGGAAACCAAAGACTCAAGGAAGAAATTAGTACACAGGACTAATGGCCCATATGAACCATAATCTCTTCTAGCCTGAGACCAGAAGAACTAGATGGTAAAAAAAAAAAAGTCAGAGACTATATGGGTAATGATATAAATAAATAAATAAATATAGCTTTAGCATCAGAATACCTGATTCTAGCTAATTTCAGTTCTACTCTGTGACCTTGGACAATTTACTGAACTTTTCTGAACCTCAGAATCCTGATCTTTAAATGGAGATAATATTGAAAGCAAATCAATTTTTAAGGATTAAGAAAGATAATAGTTATATAAAGCTCACTGAATAGAGATTAACACAACAAATGTTAGGAAATGTTTAACTGATTTGGAAGGAGTGACAATTCTATAAATATTTTTTTAAAGACATAGTTTAGAATTCTGGTTAAAGAATTTGAAAACAACCAAAAAGAACAAAAAATGGAGGGGGGGCAGAATCTTCAATGAAGCAAAGGAGCTCCTTAAGCTAAAATCACAAAATGAAGAATATCTACCAAATACATTGAAATCTGGACTGGAATAAGGGAGAATACCAAGAGTTGACCAAGACCTCCTCTGACCTCAAGCAAAAATATTATCTCTAAAAGAAAGTATCACAGTCCGAACGGTCATCAAATGATCCTTTGGTTAGAGTGATAAAATTTTAGGAAATGAGAAACAACAGAACTAGTATGGAATATTCCTGTGGAAACCAAGTTACACACTAAAAGGAAGTAGAGCTGAAATATGGAAGCCCGTTACACAACCAAACTTCACTCAGAAAAATCATAGCTAAGAAATGACTATGAGCACACTCCCATGATGGATGGCAGGAAATACTTGCTAAGCTATGTGTACCACACATCATATGACCTATTTACTTGACTCATTGGCAACTGTTTTCTTAAAAAAACAAAAACACTTAAACAAGCTCTACTTGTGTCTTTTAGGTGGACTGGTGGCAGAGTGGTTAAGAGCTACAGCTGCTAACCAAAAGGGCAGCAGTTCAAATCCACGAGCCACTCCTTGGAAACCCTATGAGGCAGTTCTACTCTGTCCTACAGGATCACTATGAGTAGGAATCAATTCCACGGGTATGGGTTTGGTTTTTGTTTTGTTTTGCTTTT
This sequence comes from Elephas maximus indicus, assembly GCF_024166365.1. Classification (NCBI taxonomy): domain Eukaryota; kingdom Metazoa; phylum Chordata; class Mammalia; order Proboscidea; family Elephantidae; genus Elephas; species Elephas maximus. Next base: position 71,936,292 of record NC_064825.1, read on the forward strand.
AGAATTGAATAAGGAAGAAGCACGTAGATATATCACCTTGTCCATTATCTAATCTCCTAAAACACTACCTGAGGTGAAGGAAAGGAAGTAGCGATGACCAGAGCACAACACAGATAGCCTGACTTAAGATGCTTCATTGTAAACCACACCAAACTTCTAAATGCCAAAAACTACAGAGAGATATAGTTAGAGAATTAAAAAAGAGAAAGGTTTTCCAAGGCAACAAATGCCAATTAAAGCTGCCAAAACAGCTCCAGCTCACTCTATACTATCCCTCCTGATACTGTTTTTGTTTTTTTTTTTTTGGCAAATAGCTATCAAGTATGAAGATGCTTCCATCAAAAGACAAGCAAAAAGAAAGGAATCAGCACTGGACCAATAAATAATGGAAAAAATGGAATATAACTAAAAGACAAACACAGCTCACACATTAAAGGAAGAATTACCCTCTTCCCCTTCCTCCCAAGAAACAAAGGAAAAGTTTAGACAAATATTTCTCTACAGTCTCAAATAAAAACAACATGATCTCTGTGGGAGGAAGAAAAAAAAGATCTCAAAGAAAATTTAAAAGAAGAGATAATAAAACAGCGGAAGTAGTTAAAATGTAAGCCAGTAGATCTCAGGAAAGAAATGAAAGAAGGAAAATTAAAGCATTACATGAATGAAAGTCTCACTAGATATAATTTAAAAAAAAAAAAATTGTTTACAACTGAAACCAGAGACATGGAGGGAAGATTGAGGAAATCATTTTATAAGACATGGTAAAAGTAAAGTGAACAGAGAAAAGACTGGAGATAAAACTGATAACTAGGAAAACACCTAAGATGCTATATATATACCTACATATATATCGATGGCATTGGGTTATATATATTTATAATTAGTGATTCTGAAAAACAGAAAAAAAAGGACTCATTTAAAAGATTACTTAAATAATACTTAGGAATAAATCTTACCAAAGATGTAAAAGATCTATACAAAGAAAACTACAAACTACTACTGCAAGAAACTAAAAAGGACCTACTTAAGTGGAAAAACATACCTTACTCATGGATAGGAAGACTTAACATAGTAAAAATATCTATTCTACCAAAAGCCATCTATACATACAACGCACTTCTGATCCAAATTCCAATGACATTTTTTAATGTGATGGAGAAACAAATCACCAACTTCATATGGAAGGGAAAGAAGCCTCGGATAAGTAAAGCATTACTGAAAAAGAAGAAAGTGGGAGGCCTCACTCTACCTGATTTTAGAACCTGTTATACACCCACAGTAGTCAAAACAGCCTGGTATTGGTACGACAAAAGGCACATAGACCAATGGAACAGAATTGAGAACCCAGATATAAATCTATCCACATATGAACAGCTGATATTTGACAAAGGCCCAGTGTCAGTTAATTGGAGAAAAGATAGTCTTTTTAACAAATGGTGCTGGCATAACTTGATATCCATTTGCAAAAAAATGAAACAGGACCCATACCTCACACCATGCACAAAAATTAACTCTAAGTGGATCAAAGACCTAAACATAAAGACTAAAACGATAAAGATCATGGAAGAAAAAATAGGGACAACCTTAGGAGCCCTAATTCAAGGCATAAACAGAATAAAAAATATTACCAAAAATGATGAAGAGAAACCAGATAACTGGGAGCTCTAAAAATCAAACACCTATGCTCATCTAAAGACTTCACCAAAAGAGTAAAAAGACCACCTACAGATTGGGAAAGAATTTTCAGCTATGACATCTCCGACCAGCACCTGATCTCTAAAATCTATATGATTCTGTTAAAACTCAACCACAAAAAGACAAACAACCCAGTCAAGAAGTGGGCAAAGGATATGAACACACACTTCACTAAAGAAGATATTCAGGCAGCCCACAGATACATGAGAAAATGCTCTCGATCATTAGCCATTAGAGAAATGCAAATTAAAACTACGATGAGATTCCATCTCACTCCAACATGGCTGGCATTAATCCAAAAAACACAAAATAATAAATGTTGGAGAGGCTGCAGAGAGATTGGAACTCTTATACACTGCTGGTGGGAATGTAAAATGGTACAACCACTTTGGAAATCTATCTGGCATTTTCTTAAAAAGTTAGAAATAGAACTACCATACAACCCAGAAATCCCACTCCTCGGAATATACCCTAGAGAAACAAGGGCCTTCACACGAACAGATATATGCACACCCATGTTTATTGCAGCTCTGTTTACAATAGCAAAAAGCTGAAAGCAACCAAGGTGTCCATCAGCAGATGAACGGTTAAATAAATTGTGGTATATTCACACAATGGAATACTAAGCATTGATAAAGAACAGTGACGAATCTGTGAAATGTTTTATAACATGGAAGAACCTGGAAGGCATTATGCTGAGTGAAATTAGTCAGAAGCAAAAGGACAAATATTGTAAGATCTTGAGAAATAGTATAAACTGAGATGAACACATACTTTTGTGGTTACAAGGGGGGGAGGGAGGGAGGGTGGGAGAGGGTTATTCACTGATTAGTTAGTAGATAAGAACCATTTTAGGTGAAGGGAAGGACAATACTCAATACACGGAAGGTCAGCTCAAATGGACTGCACCAAAAGCAAAGAAGTTTCCGGGATAAACTGAATGCTTCAAAGGTCAGCGGAGCAAGGGCAGGGGTTTGGGGACTATGGCTTAAGGGAACTTCTAAGTCAATTGGCAAAATAATTCTATTATGAAAACATTCTGCATCCCACTTTGAAATGTGGCGTCTGGGGTCTTAAATGCTAACAAGCGGCCATCTAAGATGCATCAATTGCTCTTAACCCACCTGGATCAAAGGAGAATGAAGAACAAGAACACCAAGGTCACACGATAACTATGAGCCCAAGAGACAGAAAGGGCCACATGAACCAGAGTCTTACATCACCGTGAGACCAGAAGAACTAGATGGTGCCCGGCCACAACCGATGACTGCCCTGACAGGGAGCACAACAGAGAACACCTGAGGGACCAGGAGAACGGTGGGATGCAGACCCCAAATTCGCATAAAAGGACCAGACTTAATGGTCTGATTGAGACTAGAGGAATCCTGGGGGTCATGGTCCCCAAACCTTCTGTTGGCCCAGGACAGGAACCATTCCCAAAGACAACTCATCAGACATGGAAGGGACTGGACAATGGGTTGGAGAGAGATGTTGATGAAGAATGAGCTACTTTATCAGGTGGACACTTGAGACTGTGTTGGCATCTCCTGTCTGGAGGGGAGATAGGAGGGCAGAGAGGGTTAGAAACTGGCAAAATTGTCACAAAAGGATAGACTGGAAGGGCTGACTCATTAGGGGGAGAGTAAGTGGGAGTATGGAGTAAGGTGTATATAAGCTTGTATGTGACAGACTGACTTGATTTGTAAACGTTCACTTAAAGCTCAATAAAAATTATTTTTAAAAAAATTACTTAAATATGATAAAGTACTTCAAGTCCCTCATGAAAAGGTGAAGCATAACAATTAAGGATAAAATATATCCTTTGAACTTTAAGAATATAGAATCCTATAGGCTTCCAAGTAAAAAAGAAAACTCAACTGCAGTGCTGAAGCAGGGAGGGGTTGCAAGGAATCAGGCTGGCTCAGACTTTGCCTCAACAACATTACATGCCAGAAGAAAGTGGAGCAAAATCTACCATGTCCTGAAAGCAAGTGTGACCCAATAATATTATACCAGTCAAGTTACCCTTCAAGTATAAAATCAACAGATAGTCTAAACATATGAACATTACAGAAGACTGCATCCATGATCCCGCAAGAAAACACTACCTGAAGATGACATACAGCTAAAAAAGGGTGAATCAAGAAGAAGCTAGCTAAAAGGTAAGCCTTGAATTAAGAAACTGCATTAGTTATGATACAATATGGAAATAATGAATTAAAAGTAAAAGGTAAAGGAAGGGGAGAGAAAGTGTAAGTGGGCTAATTTATTTTTCATAGCAGAGGATACTATCTGAAGTTAAACTATGTGGTTTTCCTTTTTAATGAACTTTACCTCTTTTTATATATCTATATATTTTTTTTATATATATATACACACACACACACACATATGTGTGTGTACATACATAACCTGTTGCCATCAAGTCGATTCCAACTCATAGTACCCTATGGGACAAAGCAGAACAGCCCCATACAGTTTCCAAGGAGCATCTGGTGGATTTGAACTACTGAAGTTTTGGTTAGCAGCTGTAGCACTTAACCAGTACGCCACCAGGGTTTCCATACATATATATACATAAAATATATATATAATATATATAATTTTTTTTTTTTTTTTACTTAGGAAAGATCTTTAGGAATTAATGTGTTGCTTTTTTATAAAGAAACATCTGAAGTTTGGCAACTCCTTCAGTTTCATTTCAATTTATTTTTCTTCTGTTAAATCTAAGAAAATTAAATTTAATAACTTTTTATGAAAGACAGTACACATAGAATATGATCTCACTTTTTAAAACTATTATTTATCTTTCTAGTCTATTTGTTCACATGCATACAGACATGTCTGTAATGCTTACAAAATGTTAATAATTTTTATTTCTGAAAGGCTTTTTAAACCTTTTTTTCTGTATTGGTCAATGGGTCATTTTATAATTTCCAATATTTTAAAGCAAAAATAAATGTAAACATTTAGATATAAACATGTCATAAATATAAATTATTTTTATCTATTCGTTTCATTAAAAGTTAGAACCTGTACTTAACAAATAATGACAAATTGTCTTCTTTCCTGGTTTGTATCACCATATTTTCAAAAAAAGTAATAAAAAATTGCAATTTCTTTAAAATATTCCATTGTGAGAATACTCAAAATTTCCTAACTCAAATAGACCTTTTCTCTTTAGTACTGACATTAAGAAGTTTCATTATACACATAATCTTCAACAGAACCCAGCAATGTTTCGTTCTGTTGTACACAGAGTTCACTATGAGTCAGAATCCACTCTATGGCACCTAACAACAACAATATATATATATAATACAGTATATGTGCATATATAATACAAGAATAAACCCCAAACCTTTACAAACACATGGAAATAATAAGAATTAAATTTAAAAAATTTTGCATTTTTAAGATGATGTTTTAGTTAAAACTATTCTTAGCAAACACACCACTTCAAGGACTAAGGTGCACCTGGCCCAAGCTATGGTATTTTCAATTGTCTCATATGCACGGGAAAGCTGAACAATAAGGAAGACCAAAAAAGAATTGATACCTTTGAATTATGGTGTTGGCAAATATGTAATATACTATGGACAACCGGAAGAACAAACAAATCTGTCTTGGAAGAAATACAACCAGAACGCTCTTTAAAAGAGAGGACGGCAAGACTTCATCTCATGTACTTTGGATATGTTATCAGGTGGGACCAGTCACTGGAGAAGGATATCATGGTTGTTAAAGTAGAGGGTCAGCGAAAAAGAAGAAGACCCTCAATGAGATGGACTGACACAGTGGCTACAGCAATGGGCTCAAACATAGCAATGACTGTGAGGATGACACAGGACCAGGCAGTGTTTGGTTCTGTTGTACACAGGGTTGTTATGACTTGGAACAGACTCAATGGCACCTAACAACAACAACAACAATTTTTAGAAAAATACAGTATTATATTCTCCCTCTCTGAAATGTAAAATATTTTTATAATATTTCTTTTGTGAAAAATATCCATTTAATTCACTGATGGAAAAATCTATTTCTTGGGCACACAGACTTAATGAGAATCTCACTAAAGGACTCTGCAGACTTACCACATTAGAAGCATGAATGTAGAGTTTAAATTTTTATTTTATGACAAGGTAATAAAAATTATAAAAATCTTATAATTCCAATAGCTAAAGATTAAACAACAAATTACTTAAAAGTTACTAATGGTGTACGTAACAGTCCTAATCGCAGGACACTGGCAATGGAGACATGAGTGTACTCCTGGATGCAGGACAGAGAATGGTCATCAGCTACACCTAGCCCATCAATCTAATATAACAGAACCACTCCGTATACAGAGGGAAAAGTGTCTGGTTCTGAAGGAACCACAAATGGAAACAGATAAAGGTCCTCCTCTGGGTTAGAAGGGGAAAACTGGAATAGAAAATAGACTGCCTCCTATAATACAGGATCTTTTAGAATCATGTTAAGTGTCATGAAAACAGTAAGGCCTCTTTAAAAATTTAACAGTGCCTTACATATAGGAGACACTCATAAATATTGGCTTAAATAATTACTTTCTTAGTTACTTAATATGACAGATAGCATTAGCCTTATTTTGTGAATGAAGTTCTCACAAGCTAAAATCCCCTGAATAAAGATGTTCACATATTCCCCCAAAAGTCACAGTGATCAGCAACTAAAAGACTCAACCTTACCATTTTTCATACTTCTCTAAAGGCAATGAAGAATAATAAACCTGACTGAAGGAAATATATAGTCTCATAAAAAATGACAATGGCAAAGCAGGTCAAACTACAGAATCAAGGATTAAACCTTCAAAGTGTTCTGATTTGGCAGCAGGAGACAGTGAAGTAGAACCAGCCAAAAGTAAAAGGGAATAGAATGTGTTCCACAAACAGGAACTTCAAATCCATGGATCCCAGTCTGAGAACTACTCCTTAAAAGAACCTGATACTGGATAGTAGAATTTGAGATGGGTATAAATTATAATTCAACCTGCATTTGAGTTCCTCTATGTCTCATATATTTTCACTCATGTCATAATTTAGCCCTATTTAATATTCATACCACCCCTGTGAGATAAATATTATATTCCCATTCTTAAAATGAAGTTTAAGGTCACACAGCTCTTAGGTGTTAAAATCTGGATATAAATCCGGGTCTTCTGAATTCGAAGCTGCAAAGCTTTTACATAAACCACGGAAGACTGAGGGTAGCATACGGTAACTAAAGCCACCTTCCCCTTATATACCTCTTCATGAGTATTTGTACTTAATTCCACTCTCAGTCTGGATCTTTTCAAACGAAAGAGTTTTTAGTCTATAATAATGTGAATTCATTTACTCTCCCCAGTGATTCTCCAGATTTTTTTTTTTTTTTTTTTTCTGGTTCTAGTATCTCTTTTTGGAGTTGCAACAACAAAACCTGGTTTTACAATTTAGCTACTCCATTGTTTTGCTTAAGGACAAGATTCCTTGTGTTTTGTTTCTGATACCCTTCCTGGTGATACCCAGTATTTCTTCTGATTTTGGGGGACTGTATCCCAGAAACCTCTATAATAATTCTTCCTGTTCTACATAATCAGTAAGAATTAAAGCTTTGCTGTGTTTTAAATAGGAAGAAAAATGGAAATAATCTTGACTTTGGGAAAGTGGAGATTTTTTTTTTGCCATTTTCTTATTTGCTTATCTTTGATATTTTCTTGCACATTACCCATTTTGATTAGTATTTCACTATCTGAAAAAGATTGGAATAGGCTTCCAATTCCAAGGAAACAAGAGATTTCACTTAGCACTTCCTCTTCAAATTCATAAATAAAGTGTCTAGTCTGAGAACGAATCCTCAAGAAATCCTATGTTAATACTACTCTATTCAGGAAAGGGTATATTTATTCTTACTCTTGATTTTTTTAATCTTGGTATGATCAAGAAGTAAGGCAAAGCTAACTAACTGGCTCATAATCTCATGATCATAATCACATATGCCCAAACCAAACCAAGCCACTTACAGTCAAGTTGATTCCAGCTCATGGCAACCCCATGTGTGTCAGACCTTTCTTCCCAAATGCCTCTGGGTGGGCTCAAATCTCCAACCTTTCAGGTAGCTGCTAAGCACATTTACCGTTTGTACCACCCAAGAACTCTCAATCTAATATGCATTGTGCTCTAAATTCAATTCTCCAAAACTATAAAAGTTTACAGCAGGTTCTTTAAAATTGTTCATTCCTGGTGCCTAGCATATAATTATATCTAATAGTAATCTAGCTCACTTAATAATTAAAGGAAACTTTGAGTTCCTGTAGTTTCCTTAGCAAACCCCAATTACCGAAACCTATTTAGAACATGTCCAGTGTATCACGATTGAAAACCTTTTTAAATAACAACATACATTCCAAAATAATTGAAGGAAATTACTTTATAGAAAGAGACTATTTTTACCTAGGCATGATATATCTTAATATATAACTCCAAAATAAAATGCTGTCTTGATACCATTGATCCTACCTGGTCTCAGTGATACAACAGCAGGGTTCAAAATATCCTAAATATCTTTTGAAACATGCTATGCCAATGTTTTTAACCACTGGACTCGAAAGCTATGAGCTGTGAATTAGAAAGGTCTTAAAACAAATTTAGAAAGTGTAATCATCCTTCACAGGTTAGATATTATGCTGTTCTACAGAGGAACATTTCAGTTTAAATTAAACTTTTGCACGTTTTGGTGATTGCTGCAATAAGGACACAACAAGGGAAAGAGAAGAGAACATTTCATCATGTTCAGCATAATACAAGTATAATATGAATTTCTGATAGAAATGTTTTCAAAAAGATGAAATGACTGAATTAAAATTTCATTTAATATTGATGCCCTGCATCATCAAAAAAAAATACTTAGACACAAAATTGCAGATTAGTATCTGTTTAAAACATAATACTTAGCATACTGATTATATTCATTCAGCAAAAAAAATCATAAAAATGTTCAACACAAATCAAAATTATATAATATCAGTTCCTAGCAATGGAAACATAATATTTAAAACTAAATGAATGTATCTTTAATATTTTTTCCATAACTTAGTCGATGAAAGTTACTAACATGGTAGGTGACTATGGTGACTAAAAAAATTGTATACTCTTAAAAATTAGATAAAATGGGTGATTAACAAAAAAAAATCTTACATCATGAGATCTAAAAAGATTATATTCTTAAATTTGAATTCAGAAGAAGTCAAATGTGAAAAACACACTTGAAAGTCAAGTATTAACTCCTCCTTGTCACTTCTTTCTAGCATCAGAAAATGGTTGCCACATTTTACCCTAAGATAAAGACATTTAAAGTGAGAAAAGTTTTCAAGATAGTAGTATGCCATCATTGAAAACACTAAACTTTGTCTTCAGTATAAGAGTAATACCTTCGGTATAAGAGTAATATCTCTAACTTTATCTTATTAAGGTGCATATTTGAGCAGGAGAGATGAAATTAAAAAATCCTAAGTACTAAAAAGGAAGTCCTGGACAAAAACAGACACATAAATCAATGGAACAGAATTGAGAACCCAGATGTATATCCACCCATCTATGGGCAGCTGATGTGACAGAGGGCCAAAGTCCATTAAATGGGGAAAAGGCAGTCTCTTTAACAAATGGTGCTGGCATAATTGGATGTTCATCTGTAAAAAAAAATCAAACAAGATCCATATTTCACACAATATACAAAAACTAACTCAAAATGAATCAAAATACCTAAATATAAAACCTGAAACAATGAAGATCGTGGAAGAAAAAATAAGGACAACGATAGGGCCCCTAACACATGGCACAAATCGTATACAAACCATAACTAACAGTACACAAGCACCAGAAGAGAAACTAGGCAACTGGGAGCTCCTAAAAATTAAACACTTAAATGCTCATCAAAAGACGTCAAAAAGAGTAAAAGAGAGAACCTACGCACTGGGAAAAAAATTTTGGTTATGACATATCCAACAAGGGTCTAATCTCTAAAATCTACAAAATACTTCAACACCTCAACAACAAAAAGACAAATAATACAATTAAAATATGGGCAAAGAATATGAAGAGACACTTCACTAAAGAAGGCGTTCATGTGGCTAACAGACACAAGAGAAAATGCTCACAATCATTAGCCATTGGAGAAATGCAAATCAAAACTACAATGAGATACCATCTCACCCTGACATTACTGGTACTAATAAAAAAAAACAGAAAATAACAAATGTTGGAGAGGGTGTGGGGAGACTGGAACTCTTATGCACTGCTGGTGGGAATGTAAAATGCTACAACCACTTTGGAAAACAATATGGTGTTTCCTTAAAAAGCTAGAAATAGAAATACCATACAATCCAGCAATCCCACTCCTAGGAATATACCGTAGACAAATAAGACCCGTCACATGAATACCCATATGCACACCCGTGTTCATTGGAGCAGTATTCACAACAGCAAAAAGATGGAAACAACCTAAATGCCTATCAAAATATGAATGGATAAACAAATTATTGTATGCACACACAATCGAATACTATGCAATGATAAAAGAACAATGATGAATCCTCAAACCATCTCACAACACAGATGAATCTGGAGGGCATTATGCTGAGTGAAATAAGTCAATCACAAAACGACAAATATTGTATGAGGCCACTATTATAAGAACTCAAAAAAAAGGTTTACGTGCAGAAAAAAAAAATATTCTTTGATAGCTATTAGGGTAGGGGAGGAGGGGGAGAGGAACACACAAGTCAGCACAACTTGACTAAAGCAAAGGCTCAAAAGTTTCCTAGACACATCCCTGAGGGACCAAGTTGCTGGGGCTGAGGGCTGGGGACCATAGTCTCAATGAACATACAGGTCAACTGGCATAACATCTAAGATACATCTCTTTGTCCCATCCCATGTGGAGCAGAGGAGAATGAAGAAAACCAAAGACACAAGGAAAATATTAGTCCAAAAGACTAATGGACTATGAACCACAGCCTTCACCAGCCTGAGCCAAGAAGAACTAGATGGTGCCCAGCTACCACCACTGATAGCTCTGACAGGGATCATAACATATAGTCCTGGACAGAGCACGAGAAAAACGCAGAACAAAATTCAATTCACAAAAAAAGACCAGACTTACTGGTCTGACACGGACTGGAGGAACCCCCAAAAGTATAGCCCCCGGACACTCTGCTGACTCAGAACTGAAACCACTCCCGAAGCCCACTTTTCAGACAAAGATTAGACAGGCCTACAAAACAAACAATAACATACATGAGGGACATCCTTATTAGTTCAATCAATCAAATATATGAGACTAAATGGGCAACTCCTGCTCAAAAACAAGACAAAAAAGCAGGAAAGGACAGGAACTGGACAGAACCTGGGGTGGAAAGGGGAAGAGTGCGTCACATTGTGGGGCCTGCAACCAATGTCACAAAACAATATTTGTATAAATTTTTGAATGAGAAACTAACTTGAACAGTAAACTTTCACCTAATTCAAATAAATAAAAATAGAAGGGAAGTCCCCATACACAGATATTGAATCATTTGGTGACAAACTGATTCAAGTGTCATTTTTAAAAATAAATATACTCTTCTTACAAACAGCTTTATTAATATATTGGGGGAAAGTCACAAAAAAAATAAAAATATACAGTACCAAAGATAATTTTTGAATTATGACCTGTTTTTTTTAAAGTTAATACCATTACATTTGTTGAGCATATGCTCATTTTCCCCACCAGAACATAACGTACCAATCTATGGGTCAAAAGTACATAAAGATTCAAATAAATACATATTTTGGGAATTCTAAAATGCAACAATTCAGAATCAATAACTGGCCATTTAAAGAAATTATGTTCCATAACACATTTTCAACTCTATATTAGATATAATTAATAACATAGCAAAACAGATAAATCTAAAATCTTATTCATCTTTCAACCTATAGATCATATAATATTGGTCAAAATTGACGTTTTTAAATTTATTAAAGACCCAATCCCAGGGAATATTTTTTCCTGCCAAAGTGGATTTTGTTTTCTTCTAGAATTTTGTCTTCTCATCTATACAATGAGTTTGAAATACATGGTTTTCCGAGTTCCCTCCAACTCTAAAATAATGCAGTTCTATAATCTTTTGGCTATATAGGATGTCCCCAACCAAAAATGGGCTTAGTTTCAAAATTTTATTTATAGGATTTCTTAAAGTTTGGAATGCACTGTCCCATAGCAACATGGATACCCATGTTGGTTAGAATCCTATGCCAGTCCACTCATAGCATAACTGAGCACTGGTTTATAACACTCTAGTTTCTATAACCACCACTCATCTGTCAGTTTGTCATACTGTGGTGGCTTGCATGTTGCTGTGATGCTGGAAGCTATGCCACCAGTATTTCAAATACAACAGGGTCACCCATGGTGGACAGGTTTCAGCAGACTTTCCAAACCAAGACAGATTAGGAAGAAGGACTTGACAGTCTACTTCTGGAAAAACTGGCCCATGAAAACCTTATGAATAGCAGAGGAACACTGTCTAATACAGTGCCAGAAGATGATTTCCTCAGGTTGGAGGGCACTCAAAATACAACTGGGGAAGACCTGCTCCTCAAAGTAGAGTTGATCTTAATGGCATAGATGGAGTCAAGCTTTCAGGACCTTCATTTGCTGATATGGCACAACTCAAAATGAGAAAAATCAGCTGCAAAAATACATTAATAATTAAAATGTGGAATGTACAAAGTATGAATATAGAAAAATTGGAAGTTGTCAAGAGTTAAATGGAATGCATAAAGATCGATATCCTTGGCATTAGTGAGCTGAAATGGACTAGTTTTGGCCATTTTGAATTAGACAATTACTATGTCAGAAATGGCAAATCAAAAATGAATGGTATCACATTCATCATCCAAAAGAACATTTCAAGATCTCTCCTGAAATACAGCTCTGTCAGTGACAGGATAATACCCATATGCCTACCAGGAATATCAGAGCCCTGGTGGCATAGTGGTTAAGAGTTCAGCTGCTAACCAAAAGGTCGGCAGTTCAAATCCACCAGTCGCTCCTTAGAAACTCTATGGGGCAGTTCTACTCTGACTTATAGGGTCACTATGAGTTGCAACCAACTCGATGGCACCTAACAGCAACAACAACAACCAGGAATACCAGTAACTGTGGCTATTATTCAAATTTACCCATCAACAGTAATGCCAAAGATAAAGAAATTGAAGATTTTTTACCAACTTCTGCAGTCTGAAATTGATCAAAGATGCAATCAAAATGCATTTGATAATTACTGGTGATTGGAATGCAAAAGTTGAAAAAAAACAAGGATTGTTACTTGGGAAATATAGCCTTGGTGAAAGAGAGCACATGACAGAACTTTGCAAGACCAACAACTTCTTCATTGCAAATACCTTTTTTCAACAACATAAACGGTAACTGGAGCCCTGGTTGCACAGTGGTTAAGAGCTTGGCTGCTAACCAAAAGGTTGGCAGTTAAAATCCACTAGCCGCTCCTTGGAACCCGTATGAGGCAGTTCTACTCTGTCCTATAGGGTCGCTACGAGTAGGAATCGGCTTGAAGGCAATAGGTTTAGTTTTAAACAGTGACTGTACATGTAGATCTTGCCGGATGGAATACAAGGAATCAAATTGACTACATTTCTGGAAAAAGACAATGGAGAAGCTGAGTATCATCAGTTAGAACAAGCTTAGCAGCTGACCTCGGAACATACCATCAATTGCTCATATGCAAGTTCAATTTGAAGCTGAAGGAAATTAAAGAAAGTCCACAACCTTGAGTACATTCCCACCTAAATTTAGAGACTATCTCAAGAATAGCTTTGACATATTGAACACTAATCACCAAAGACCAGGCGAGTTGTAGAATGACAAAAAGGACATCATGCATGAAGAAAGCAAAAGGTCATCAAAAAGACAGGAAAGAAAAGACCAAAATGGATGTCAGAAGAGACTCTGAAACTTGCTCTTGAACATAGAACAGCTAAAGCAAACAGAAGAAAGGATAAAGTAAAAGTGCTGAACGGAAGATTTCAAAGGGCAGCTAAAGAAGACAAAGTAAAGTATTATAACGAAATGTGCAAAGACCTGGCGTTAGAAAACCAAAAGGGAAGATCATGCTGGACATTTCTCAAGATGAAAGAACTGAAGAAAAATTCAAACCTCAAGTTCTAATACTGAAGGATTCTATGGGCAAAACATTGAACAACACAGGAAGCATCAAAAGAAGATGGAGGGAATACACAGAGTCATTCTACCAAAAAGAACTGGTTGCCATTCAACCATTTCAGGAGATGACATATGATCAAGAACCAATGGTACTGAAGGAAGAAGTTGAAGCTGCACTGAAGGCATTGGTGAAAAACAAGGCCCCAGGAAAATTGACAGAATACCAATTGAGATGTTTCCACAGACAGATGCAGCACTGGAGGTGCTCATTTGCCTATGCCAAGAAATTGGGAGGACAGACACCTGGTCAACCGACCGGAAGAGATCCATATTTGTGCCCATTCCAAAGAAATGTGATAACGACAAATGCAGAAATTATCGAACAATATCGTTAACATCACATGCAGGCAAAAATCTCCCTAAAGATCACTCGAAAGCCATTGCAGCAGTACATTGACAGGGAACTGCCAGAAATTTAAGCCAAATTCAGAAGAGGATGTGGAACAAGATATATCATTGTTGATGTCAGATGTATCTTAGCTGAAAGTAGAGAATACCAGAAAGATGTTTACCTGTGTTTTACTGACTATGCAAAGGCATTTGACTGTATGGATCATAACAAATTATGGATAACATTGCGAAGAATGGGAATTCCAGGACATTTAATTATGCTCATGAGGAACCTCTACATAGACCAAGAGGCAGTCCTTCGAACAGAGCAAGGGGATATTGCATGGTTTAACATCAAGAAAGGCGTGCATTAGGGTTGCATCCTTTCACCATACTTATTTAATCTGTATGCTGAGCAAATAATCTGAGAAGTTGGGCTAGAAGAACAATGTGGCATCAGTACTGGTGGACTACTCGTTAACAATCAGCGATATGCAGATGACACAACTTTGTTTGCTGAAAGTGAAGAGGACTTGAAGCACTTACTGATGAAGATCAAAGACTTCAGTATGGATTACACATCAACATAAAGAAAACAAAAATCCTCACAACTGGACCAATAATCAACATCATGATAAACGGAGAAAAGATTGAATTTGTCAAGGATTTCATTTTACTTGGATCCACGATCAACACCTATAGAAGCAGCGGTCAAGAAATCAAATGATGCATTTGCATGGGGCAAATCTGCTGCAAAAGACCTCTTTACAGTGTTGAAAAGCAAACATAGCACTTTGAGGACTAATGTGCGCCTGACCCAAGCTGTGGTGTTTTCAATTACCTCATATGCATGCAAAAGCTGGACAATGAAAAAGGAAGACCGAAGAAGAATTGATGCCTCTGGATTATGGTGTTGGCAAAGAATATTGAATATACCATGGACTGCCAGAAGAACGAACAAGTCTGTCTTGGACAAAATACAGCCAGAGTGCTCCTTGGAAGTGAGGATGGCAAGACTTCATCTCACGTACCTTGGACATGTTATCAGCAGGGACCAGTCCCTGGAGAAGCACATCATGCTTAGCAAAGTAGAGGGTCAGTGAAAAAGAAGAAGACCCTTGATGAGATGAACTGACACAGTGGCTGCAACAATGGGCTCAAACATAACAACGATTGTGAGGATGGCGCAGGACAGGCCGTGTTTCATTCTGTTGTACATAGGATGGTTATAAGTTAGAATCAAGTCAATGACACCTAACAACAACAACAGCTTCTATGACAAAATATCCATTGAGATCAGTCTGGGGATCCAAGGAACAAGCTGTCCTCCTAACCTTTGTATCCCTACTATTCCAAGAGGAGGGAGGGCTCTACTGGTGTTTGCAGCAGCAGTTTCAAGAGCTAAACATGAGACACCGGCTAAGCTTCATCTACTACGGGCCACACCTTTAATCTAGAGCCTGACACCACCTCTTTTCCTCTTCATACAAAGGCCCTGTCAATGGCACCATCATGGACAAACTACAGCCATGGCACTAATTTCCACACAGCTGCCAAAGAGCAAAGGGTTTCTGTAGCATCTTTAAGCTGAGTATTCACTTTAAAAAAAAAAAAAAAAACATTGCGGTCAGGTCGATTCCAACTCACAGTGGCCCTATAGGACAGAGCAGAACTGCCCCATAGTGTTTTTAAGGAGCAGCTGGTGGATTCTAACCTTTTGGTTAGCAGCCGTGGCTCTTAACAACTGCACCACCAGAGCTGTGAGTATTTAACTAGTCAGGGGCTGTCTTCAACCTAAGCCACAAGCCAAGATATGTCAATGTTTTTATAATATGGTAATTTCCATAATGATGGAATTTGACCTTTACATTGCAGAGCAGTAGTACATTAGTTCTTTAGTTTTAAGATACTCATTTTCACTCACTAAATATGTCATCACTGGGGTCACTGAGTCAGAATTAACACAACAACAACAGGACTTTCCAAAAATGAATATGCTAAATAACATTTTGCAAGCTGGTAAAAATGCCTGCCAAGCTGGTGAAAATGCCTACCATCTATCTGCAAAGTTGTTACAATTCTTTAGCTCACAGACTATTATCCAGGTAAATCCAGGCCAGAAGTTGTCAAGGAGGGAAAGCTATTATTTATATCCATGCCTCAACAATCAAAAAAAAAAACTGCTTATTCCTTCTTTCTCTTTTGAAGCACAATCGATGCGTCAAAAAACTAGTCTTAAATGCCAAATAAATAGTCTTAATTTTCCATAAATAAAACATCATCAGGAATGTCTAAAGTCTAGGTATCAGCCACCACGCTCTTCTAGTTCTAAAAATTGCCGAACACTAATATTTAGGAAGTAATTTATTTTGTCAGGAGCCTGATAGATGAGTATACAGCCGGGCAATAATTCCCTCTGAAAAAGGCAGTGTGCGTCTGGCATCTGTTAATATCGTCTTTTCTCAAAATATTTGGTTAGATAAGCTGTTTTTATTATTTTAGTCTAGGACCTGATCCAAATATATTTCAATTTATGCAACTTAAATTTGTAAATGTTATTTTCCATCCAGCTGGCACACTTATTCTCCAGATCACCCTCACATGAGGGGACTATTATCGATTGTGAAAGCACAACAGGTGGGTCACATCAAAGGTCACATTAGTTTTGTTCACAGGCCCAAACACAAGGTTTCCATTTTCCTTAAAAAAAAAACAGAAGCTAGTAATAAAAATGTATCATTGAAATAACATCTCTCTCCATTCAAAGCAATAACTTCACGCACTAGAACCTACCATTTCCAAATTCTGCTGCTGGCTATAGCAGCATGGTTATTTTGTGGTGTTACTTATAAAAATATTGGTATAAATCATGACTTCACAAGCAAATTTCTACAGCAATTGTTTCAACTATTAATTTAACTGTTGGTTCACAAAAACCTCCCAGAACAATCCTGTCCTACACAATTCAGCAAGGTAAGAAATCCTGAGCCCTTTAATGAATAGCATGACAAAGAATTTTAATAACTTCAGTTATTAATGAAGCAGCAAATCAAGATGACTTCAGAATCACTTATGCAGCTCCATTTAAATTCTGATGAATTAAAACAGAAACATATTGAACCATAACATGAAAAAAAAGCATTCCTTTCTTAAGCAAAACCAATGCTCTGTACCATTAGAATTCATAAGTTTGTTCAATAAACTGATTTTATTTCGAAGACTGTGATCAATTCAGAGGGTTTTGTTATTCAGCATTAGGGATCAGTATTGATAAATGATGGTTAATATTTATACTATCCATAATTAATCTACTAATTCCTCCTGGAAAAGTGTGCTATTTTATTTCCAAATCAAGAGTAATTCTTTCTCTCTCTCTTTAAGAAAATATTTTTTTAAAAAAATGGTAGAAACATCAATTGAGCACCTACAACATACCAGAAAAAAAAAAACCCAGTGCCGTTGAGTAGAACTGCCCCATAGTTTCCAAGGAACACCTAGGCGGATTTGAACTGTTGACCCTTTGGTTAGCAGTTGCAGCACTTAACCACTACGCCACCAGGGTTTCCTAAACAACATACCAGACAATGTAAATTATTAAAGATCCTTCACTTTAAAAACATGTTCTTTTCAGTGCTTGAAATGAATTTAACTAACCAAATTTAACTAACAAAAATTAAATGAACTTGCAACTTTTTAGAAATATATTTACTGCATAGAACAATATTTTTTCCCAAAGTTTAACTATAATATCACTTATATTGTTTAACAATATCAACTCTTTAAGCTTCTGTTTAAAATTTGGATGACAATGATTTAAATCTTTTTACTTCTAAGCCAGTAAAAATCTCAGCTTAATTTTCTTTCAATCTCAATATAGACAGACATTCCCAGTGATGACATGATAGATCTAGAAGGAAAAAGTACACTAGCTAACTTACAAGTTTCACAGAGCCAAAACTCTTTGTTCAGCTTTATATTTCTAGTAGAAACTTCAGGTTCAGTCTTCAACACTTCATGCCAAAAAAAAATTAGTACATCCAGGCATAATTTGACATTAAATTAGATAAATATTTTTATAGCTTTAAATTTCATGCTCTAATCCCCTCTATGTCTCTGCACATAATAAAAATAATGATTATGATTAAGATAATAATAATAATGTTTCACATTTGTAAGTGTACTTTGTATGTGCCTGGCACTATTCTAAATACATTACATACATCAGTTCACTTAATACAACAATGGTATGAACAAGATATTATAATTATCTTCATTTTAGAGACAAGGAAATTGAAGCACAGAGAATTTAAGATTATATCTCCCCTTACCTTCCACCTACCAAACATACTACCTTTCACCTACTCTCTTAGAATTCTTTGCTTTTAAAGTTGAAAAAAGATTCTTATTATTATGGACATTTAAACCAGTAGACCAGCAGCCATCAAGTAAATTCTGACACATGGAGAACCCAAGGGTGTCAGAGTAGAACTGTGCTCCATAGGGGACTTTGTTTTGTTTTTAATGTGGTGAAAATATACACAAAAAAAAAAATTCACAAATTCCAAAATTTCTACATGTTCCACAGGGTTTTCAACAGCTGATTTTTTGGAAGCAGATCATCAGGCCTTCCTTTCAAGGTGCCTCTGGGTGAACTTGAAACTCCAACCTTTTAGTTAACAGCCAAGCGCATTAACTGTTTGTACCACTGAGGGACTCCTATGGACAGTTAGTGTGTCATTAAGCTAGTATTTACTTGGAAAATGGCACAATAAAAAAACTGTCATTAATAACTGACAAGCATTAAGGATACATAACCTCTAAGATAAATCTATTAAGGAAGAGAAAGTAGAGCATGTCTAAATTCATCCAGGCACTACAAAAGAGTTAAGGTGGTCTCCTCTTCATTTTACATCAGTGAATGATTCAAAACTTCTGCTTCTGACAATGATGAAGTAACAAGAACTAGATTTACCTTCCTGCCTTAAACAACTAGAAAACCAGACAAAATATATGAAACTATGGTTTTCAGAAATCAAACAGGAGATGGCACAGGACTGTGATCCCTTAGAGAAGAGAAACAAATGAGGTGAACCTACATTTGATCCTGGAGTTTTCAGGCCACAATATGAAGAGGGAAATACCAAGCAGAACCCAAAGGTCTTGCCAAATTAAGGGAACAAAGACTGGAGATCAGAAAGATGAAGAAGGCTAGAATTAACAGGGAGAGTACCAAAAGGAAGATAGCGGCACAGACAGTGTTCTTTAGAGATCTGCAGAGAGGTCCTATTCAGTCTTTGGCTGAGTACAGATCTGTGCTTGGGTTAGAGGAAATTACCATAGTCTGGAAAAACAACCACTGGAGCAGTAAATTGAAAATATCTAGATCTCACACAGGGCTAGAAATAATTTATATTCCCATCAGCTACACTAAAAGATCTCATACTACATAGACTTTACATACCACATAGAGTCATCAGAAAGATTTCACCAAGTAAAACCAAAAAACTAAACTCATTGCCACAAGCTTAGAGAGCTTCTCACCAAGTAATGGGGCTAAATTATTCCTAGACTATAGACTGCCTCACTAAAAAAAGCTTAAAAGCAAGTCTTGCTAACAGATTCCAATTAATTTAACTATGTGCCAGACACATTACAATATTATTTAAATGAATAAAACAAAATCTAGTACCCAACATCATAAAACTTACAATGCTCATTGTCCAATCAAAAATTGCAGACCTTATAAAGCATTGCTGAAAGAAATTAAAGAAGTCCTAAATAAGTAGAAAACATCTCATAGTCATAGATTGAAGACTTAATATTGTTAAGGCAACAATACTCCCCAACGGAATCTCCAGATTCAATGCAATCTCTATCCAAATCACCGTGTCCTTTTTTTGCAGAAAGAAACAATGTATCTTAAAATTCATAAAGAAGTGTAAGAGGCCACAAATAGCCAAAATAGTCTTGAAAAAAAAGAGCTAGGTTGGAGGACTCACACTTCACGATTCCGAAACTTACTACAAAGCTACAGTAATCAAAACAGTGTGGTAATGGCATAAGGGCAGACATACAGATCAATAGAACAGAACTATAGTCCAGAAATAATACAAAAATGGGTTTATTTTCAACTATGATGCCAAGGCAATTAAATGGGGAAAGAATAGTCTCTTCAACAAACAACCTAGAATAACTGGATATCCACATGTGTACCTCACATCATATACAAAAATTAACTCAAAGTAGATCAAAGACCTAAATGTAAAAACATAAACCATAAGACTCTTAGAAGAAAACATATAGGTAAATCTTCATTACCTTGGACTTGACACTGGTTTCTTAGATATGAAACCAAAAGTACAAGCAACAAAAGAAAAAAATTGATAAATTGAACATCAAAACTAAAAACTTTTTGTCAAAGAACATTACCAAGAGAGTGAAAAGACAACCAACAGAATGGGATAAAAATATCTGAAAATCACATATCTGTTAAAAGATATATAAAGAAATCTTACAGCTCAACAACAAAAGACAATCGAATTTAAAAATGGGCAAAAGACCTGAATAGACATTTCCCAAAAAAGATACAGAAATGGCCAATACACATAAAAAATGTTCAACATCACTGATCATTAGGATAATGCAAGTAAAAACCAAAATGAGATATCATATAACATTCATTATGATGGTTTTTTTTTTTTTAATGGAAAATAATAAGTGTTGACAAGATGTGAAGAAATTGGAACCCTCATAAATTGCTGGTGGGAATGTAAAATTGTACAGCCACTGTGGGAAACAGTCAGACATAAAAGGCCAAATATTGTATGAATCCATTTACATAAAATATCCAAAATAGGTAAATGCATAAAGACAAAAAGTAGATTAATGGCTGCCAGTGGCTTGCAGAAGGGGGTAATGGGGAGTGACTGCTTAAAAGGTATAAGGCTTATTTTGGGGTGATGAAAACGTTCTGGAACGAGATAGTGGTAATGGTTACACAACACTGTGAACATACTAAATGCCACTGAATTGTACACTTCAAAATGGTTTGAATGGTGAATTTTATGTCATGTAAATTGTATCACAATTAAAAAAAAAAAAGCTTAAAAAATTATACACCTGCAAAGAAGTAGAAATATATGACCCAGGATCAGGAGAAAAATCAATCAATAGAAACAGACCCAGAAATAACAGAGACAATGACATTAGCAGATAAGCCTGTTAAAACAGCTATTAAAATGTCTACCACATGTTTAATAAGACAAAGGAAAATATGTAGAGAAATGGAAGATATTTTCTAAAAGCATAAGGAGAGAAATGGAAGATACTAAAAAAGAAAAAAGTAGAACTTCTAGAGAAGAAAAATATAATATCTGAAATGAAAAATATACTGGGTTGGATTAACAGTAGAGCTTCAAGACATAGCAATAAAAACAATTCAAGTTGAAGCATTCAAAAAAAAAAAAACCAGAGCATCAAGCAGTTTAGCAAACAAGTAATTGGAGCCCTAAAAAAAGACAAGTGAGGAATGTACACACACACACACACACACACACAAACAGGCAAAGTTTTCCAAATGTGAAGGAAACTATAAAGCCAAAGATCCAAGAAGTTCAATAAAGACCAAGCAGAAGAAACAAAGAAAACAACAAAAGGCACCTCATAATCAAACTACTGAAAAACAGTGATAAAATCTTAAAAGCGATCGGGGGAAAAAAATACCTATAGAAGAACAAAGATGAGAGTGATAACAGACTACTCATTAGAAGCTACGCAAGCTGAAAGATCATAAAGCAACACGTTTAAAATACTGAAAACAAAACCAAAAAAAAAAAACTTAGAACTCTAAACGTAACAAAAATACCTTTCTAACATGAAGGCAAATCGAACACTTTTTTAAAATAAACATAAATCATGGAAGAATTCAGCAGCAGCAGGCCTAAATTATAAAATACATATATATATATATGTTAAAGGAAGTTCTTCAGGTAAAAGGAAATAATACCAGATGGAATTCTGGATCTACCAAAGGAATGAATAATGCCAGAAATGGTAATTATACAGGGAAATATGAGAGAAAATTTTCTCATTCTTTAATTTGTTCAAAAATGTGAGCAATGGAGTGAAATATGTGAACAACTGAAGCTCCATACACAAAAAAATGAGCCTCAACTCTTAGATCAAATCATACATAAAAACATCGAAATGAAACATAGGCCTAAATATAATACCTAAAGGTATAAAACTTCTAGAACAAAATGTCTGAGAAGATGTTTCTGACCTTAGGTTTGGTAAACATTGTTCAGATAAAATATATACTACAAAAGAAAAATACTGATAAAGTGAACTTCATCAAAAGTAAAAATTTCTTCTCTTTGAAAGATACTGTTAAGAAAATGAAAAGGTAAGCCCAGTTTTGCATATTTCATTGAAACCTGAACACATAGAGAAAAGTCACTGCAGTAACACCTAAAACTTTCTCCGATACCTTAAATTTTAATATGGATGACCCAAGATAAATTTAGCACTTTTTGACAAATTATAAAGTAAAACACAGAGGTTAAGTGCTATTTTTTTAAATCTCTGTGAATCATAAAAATCCAATGAGCTAAAATCAAAACAAGAAAATACCCATTGTATAGCTGATATTTTGAAAATAAAGTTCATTGTGGAGCCCTGGTGATCCAGTGGTTAAGGCTTGGCTGCTAAGCAAAAAGTTGGCAGTTTGAATTCACCAACCACTCCTTGAAAACCCTATGGGGCAGTTTTACACTGTCCTATAGGGTCACCAGGAGTCAGAATCAACTCGACAGCAACGGGTTTGGTTTTTGGCTACAGGGTCTCCCTCTACGAGTCAGAATCGACTCAACAGCAACAGGTTTGGTTTTGGTTTTATAAAATCTTAAATATGAGAGTCAAATTCTCCAGAACAAAAATGAGATTTATGTAATTTACAAAGGTCAGCCTCATCTGTTGTTGTTGTTAGGTACCATCGAGTCAGTTCTGACTCATAATGATCCTATGTACAACAGAACAAAACACTGCCCAGTCCTTCACCATCCTCACATTCATTGTTATGCTTGAGCCCATTGTTGCAGCCACTGTGTCAATCCATCTCATTGAGGGACTTCCTCTTTTTCACTGACTCTGTATTTTACCAAGCACGATGTCATTCTCTAGGGATTAATCCCTCCTGATAACATTTTTTTTTTTTTTTTTTTGATAACATGTCCGAAGTATGTGAGACGTAGTCTTGCCATTTTTGCTTCTAAGGAGCATTCTGGCTGTACTTCTTCCAGGACAGATTTGTTCATTCTTTTGGCAGTCCATGGTATATTCAATATTCTTTGCCAACACCATAATTCAAAGGCATCAATTTTTCTTCGGTCTTCCATATTCATTGTCCAGCTTTCACACGCATATGAGACAATTGAAAACATCATGGTTGGGGTCAGGTGTACCTTTTTGCTTAAAGAGACATCTTTGTTTTTCAACACTTTAAAGTCTTTTGCAGCAAATTTGCCCAATGCATTGTGTCATTTGATTTCTTGACTGCTGCTTCCATGGGTGTTGATTTTGGATCCAAGTAAAATGAAATCCTTGATAACTTCAGTCTTTTCTCCATTTATCATGATGCTGTTTATTGGTCCAGTTGTGAGGATTTTTGTTTTATGTTAAGGCGTAATCCATACTGAAGGCTGTTGTCTCTGTTCTTCATCAGTAAGTGCTTCAAGTCCTCTTCACTTTCAGCAAGCAAGGTTGTGTCCTCCGCATATCACAGGTTGTTCTTGAGTCTTCCTTCAAACATATAATCCAGTTTATCAAATTATTTGCTCAGCATACAGACTGAATAAGTATGGTGAATGGATATAACCTTAATGCATCCCTATGCATCTGTCAGTTTGTCATACTATGGGGGCTATGTGTTGCTGTGATGCTGGAAGCTATGCGACTGTTATATAATTATTAAACAATAGTGTCAACAAAAGGATTGAAAATTTGGGCTTTAAGCCCAGCAATTTATCATCTTAAATACTATTTTCTTTCTCTTTAACTTTCTAGCTATAAAGGAAGGACACTTGCATCAACAGTGCTTCAAAACAGACGTGTGTAAATGGCTACAAGCTAGTATCGACATCTCCCAGTAGAGACCATGTCTTTAAAGAGACATTGATCTTAGGGCCATCTAACACTGATGCCCTCGACTCCAAACAGAGCCAAGATAAAATTAACAGTAAATAAAATAACAGCAAAGTCATAAAGATAGGATAGATGCGTTTCATTTCTAAACTTTATTATCACTAGGTCCTCTACCAAATCTAAATCCTAACACCATCTCACCTAGGACCTTATCTAAAAGCAGAATAATAAGTTACTTTTGTCAGTATACTAGCGAAGGTCATTGACGCCGAAACATCACCTACATGTTAGAGTATTCAAAGTGTCTCAGGATGATCAACAGGGCAATTTAGGAAGTGGGAGGCCTTACTGGGAGGTGGTACTCAGCCCATTAAAAAGGAGGATTGGTCACAGAAAAGGATTGGTCTTTCCAAAGAAGAGGCAGTAAATATAGTCATCACGATATATTTGATAGCAATCAGCTTTCCTTGAAATGTTACATGTAACTTTAGTGCCATTCTTTACCAATACCATCCAAAAAAATGAATAGGAAGGAGAATAATTGAGCCACAGTGAAACGATGGCAAACAAGATTGCTTAAAACCCTTGGGTGGCAGGTTTCACAAAAGCTATGCCATGTTCATGCTCAGTGTGAAGATCATACCCCTTGTTAGTTACTGGTCTGGGAAAAAAATATATCAGTCCAAAAAAAGACCCCACAATACAGTAACATGAAATTTATCACTTTGCCAAATCAACTTAGGTTTTTTTACTTCCCCTTATTTCTTCTCATCCTATCGTCCTTTGCTTTTTCAACAATTCTTGAATATCAAACTATGTGCCAAACATAGTACTAGCTACACAAAACTACATACTGTCAAGACATAGCCCCTGCCTTCTTGTTGCTTATCTTTTATTCAAAAATAAGTAACTCTGGTAGCTAATTTTATATATATATATATATATATATACACACACACACACACACAGAGAATTTGGTCTAAGCCTTTATAGTAATTCCCCAAAAAATTACCTAAACTGTCCTTATTCTCTGAAAAGACTGAACTGTACCATAAAAGTTAAGGATTTCTAAAAATATAAAGCAATTATAAACATTCTAACTTCTTTTTGCTTTTCTGCTATTTCCTATTAACTATTAGAATTCAAGCTCAGTCTTTCAAGAAGAGGTCAGTCTGAACTGTTCCAATAAATCCTACATGTGATGAAAACAGAAAGGGAGAGGAGAGTAAAGAAAAAAACACCCTTTGTACCTGCCAAAACTCAGCAATTGTGTGATCTCTTAAAAATCAGTTGTTTTGCATGTAGTGATATAATGATGGGGGAAAAGTAATTATAATTAGGTATCTATTTTGATTCCTTTCTCCATAGTATCAGTATTGAATATCATTTGATTTTGGAGAAAGATAAGGTCACTGACTGCTTAAAAGATGTGCAGGATTACTTCTCTAAATGTTTCACACAGAAATATCTAAAAATGGAAAACATCTCAATCTGAATCACATACTAGCCTGCAGGACATTTTGCAAAATTCACAACCAAAAATAAATAAACAAACAAATAGAATCTAACAAACAAATGTGATCTCAGTAACATGAAGATATTTAACAATCTAAAAATGAAAATTTTTTTACCTTATACATTAAAAAGTTGACAATGCTATGAAAACTCATTAAACATTTCAGTGTGTGCATTTATTGAATCTAAATTACCACTAATTAGCTGATCATCTACAAAGATAACTATAATTATTCTCTCTCCTTCACCCCCTTAGATATGACAGGTAATTTAAGCATCTAAGGTTTTTTCTTCAATAAAATATATTATCATCATTATTATTACATAGAAAGTCTTAAACATATAAAAGTTTTTATCTTACCCACCAGAAAGTCAAACCACTTTTAAAAATGGAAACATGATAAACATTTTTTAATAATCAGGAGAGCCTTCACCAAAGTGCCCTTAAACAGGTAAAACTATAAACAAATTCATATTTACCAACAATCCAATGATATGTTTTAGTAATTTTCTATTCAGATGAGTTTTTTACTATAAATTTTTGCTTCTCCATATTTCAATCTTGAGGTCTTGACAGGAAAAGCTTATATAGTATTCCTGAGTTTTGATATTTAATCATTTTTTATGTAAAAAAAATCAAGAACTTATGTTTGATTCAAAATGAGGATTTAATCAAAAGAAATGCATTGATCTAAATTACATTCTGTAGTATCTTCTACCTCTAGCATCTAACAAAAGGTCCTTAAATGAATATATATTCATCATTGGAAACATATAATTTACTAATAGATTCGAATGGCTAGGATGGCTGGGGATATTACTCAGTCATAATTATCAGAAACGCATTACAGTCCTAGTCTAAAAACAAGAAAGAAAACAAGTTAAAAGCATTAATATTACACATACCCAAATCAATGACTGTCCAGCCATCAGTTAAATCTGACTAAAATAAATGGAAATATAGCTGAAAATGATACTAAATGATTAGATTTTCTAATAACATCATATTTTTCATACTAAAATACAATAATTACCTTAGTGCTCCAACTATGTCTTTTGGCTAAAATATTTGAATACACTTAAAGTGTAATTGTGGCATCCTCTTTACAGGCACAGTTCAATATAACCACATAATCATAGGCCAGAGTGACTATAAAAACATTAGTTATTAATCGAGGACAAGCATCTATAACGTTTTCTATGTTGATTAAAATATTTAACTTTTCAGATACTGTCCAGTATCAAATCAAATAGTTTACTTTTAGCAAATAACATTTTATCCTGATCATAAATTCACTTTTATTCAAATTGCTAATATTTACACACTATTGTTCTTGCCCTTTTTTTTAAATTTCCTTTTGCATAAAATAAAAAGTATAGGATGTTAATTCATAAAATACACAATACATACAAATTTTGTTCTCTAGACAATATAACACAATTCCTAAGCCCCAGTTGAGAGTGCCTCAGAGGTCAAGTTAAGTAACACCATATCAGGAATTTCTAATTTTATTCTCCAACTTTTCATAATTCTTACATACTGTAACATGACTGCCACACTTAATTTTCCTTTTTTTAATGTGAGTTAAATGTCTTCCAAGCTTCAGAATCCCAGAATTTCTGATGATTCACAAAATGTAGTCTTTTGATTTAATCCTATTAAATCACCTGGTCACAACTAATAAATACAACTATGGTTTTTCATAAAATTTTGTTTCTCCATCCTAACGTCCCTTAAAAACTAGAAATTTTTACCAAAGATGTAAAAAGTCTCCAGTGTAACTAGAGTTTACGTGTGTGTGTCCTTTGAAGTGTGAAGATGAGCAAAGTAAGGCTAGGAACTTACCCATATGGCATCTGTATTGTTTTTGACAGATTTCTTAAGTCCCTACTTTTCTTCAGTTTGTTCCTGAATATCATTCTTCTCCTTGTCTTGCACCCTAAACTCCCTTCCAGAAAATTTACTCCACATGGAATGTATCTAGCCAAGCAATTCCCACACCCATATTTCTTCTTGACTATACACCACCCCTGGAATATCCTTCCTACCTGGTCCAACTTTTTGACTTTCCTTTCTTTAATAAAGCTTCTTCTCATTTAATTAACATAAAGTGGGCAATCTCCACATGATCCCAGTTTGTCTAAATATAAAACCCCATGACTCTTTCATTCACCATTTTATAGTTTCCCTTTGCTCATATACCTATTGCTCTTATGTACCTATTTCAAATACTCTTATTTCTCACCTGAAAATGTTACCTTTGTAATTAGAAATTATGATACTCTCAATGTTATCATTGTCATTATTATCATCATTGTGATAAACGATAATATCAGTGACATTATCTTTATTATTATTAACACCTACAGGACTATGTATTTCATGCCTTTTCCAAATGACAGTGTTATCATATAAAAAACAAAAAAATTTTTTCATTATTTGGCTACATCATAATGACTTATAAAAGCCAATTTAGTTCTACAGCTAGCTGAGTCTTTAAAGACTTCTGTAAGTTTCAGATGCTGGCTGTGTTCATAAAAAGTCAACACACAATTTCAAAAACTGGCCACAACATCTCAAATAATTTTTCTATATAACACCAACTATCGTAAAACTCTAAATATACTTCTGACTTGACCAGATGTTTTGGCATCATGTAAACAGCCTCTGAAAGAAACTAAAGCAGAAATAAATATCCTAGAAAATCAAGTAATTTTTTTTCATCTCTCCCATGGTCTGCCTTCACAATCAAATCATCCTGGTTTCACCTGGAAAATTTCCTTGCTGGAAATTCTACCTTCTTCTACCGACCAGTGGAAAATTATACTTGCCTAAATGGAAAGGATAATTTACAAAGAATGAAGCTATCCACTTTGAATTACAATTGTTGCTCTGCAACTGAAAATTTAATCAGGTTTCTCTAAGCAGAAACCTAACTTTACTGATTTCTGTTCTTTCTCAGGACTTGTAACATTCTAAAGATGGAGGGCTTCTACTCTAGTAAACTGAGACAGCAAGGTTAAGACCTTGTTTTTATATTATGATTAGACCAGTGCTTTAGTTCAGGGATTGAATGAACGAGTTGTGAAACCTAACCCTCATGAGCCAACTAGTCTGTGTAGCAATACAGTAAGTAGTATACCCTCTTCTGATTTTCCATATGGAGCACCAATTTAAAAAATGAGAAATCTCAGCTAAATAGCAGCTTTTTCTTTCAAAGTAAAAAACAAAGCCCCTCTCACAGTGCTTACATTTGTGATACATCTGTAAAAAGTGATTTTTTAGCATCAAAAAGCATTTTAATTGTAGTAAACTGAACAATGCTGAAATTGTTTGAAGAGGAGATTAAATTTAATGAAATTCACAAACAACCCCTTTTAGAAAGTAACAACAATTTTTTGAACATTAAAGAGGGGCTCATTATATCAAGACAACTCCACTGTAAAAAGCAGTCTGACTTCAATCACTGCATATCTACATGTTAATGAACTTGCTGTATAAAGCAGGCATTGAGTAAGAAAAAGTAATGGGAAGGCTGTCTTTAACGTGTATTTGCTTGAAAAAAAGTCTCCTCTAATCAATAACACACGTTCTCACTAGTACCTTAACAATATCCGAAACTCTTTCAAACAACACAAAAGGAAGATGATACTTAAAGGTTTCTTTAGGACATTACATAGCTTGCACATTCTTGCAGTGTTCACATGCTGTCAGCATCATGGTTCCTAAGACTTCCAAGTTTCAAAAGACAGATACAGCCTAGGACAAAGTCTTTGTCATAATAATTTCATTGCTGCCCCCTGATCAAACATAGACAAATCTGAAACTGAAAAGTGAGAGGCAACCAGTGACCCCTGATTAGAACCACAAGCCTCAGTTTTAATAAAATGGCTTATTCATTGCTCTTTGGTGCCAACAAGGAAGGTGTGTTATAGACTGAAAAGAGCAGTCAATACACCATTTACACCCACACAATGATTTTCATTATTCACAGCTGGAATCTGCAATTTTAGCTACTGAGACACAGGTGTCTTAAAAATAGCTAAATCAAAACATACAAATGCAGCTTTCTAACTTTAAAATAAATAAAATTACTTTATCCCTGTCTCTCAGTTACATGCTACTGACTTTCATGCCTTACTAAGGGTATTGTACTAGTTTTCCATCCGAAACTCTAATTTTTACAATATTTCTTACTATTACTTAGAGTCTAAGGAAAGCTGGTAATATTTACTTTCCCGAGCTCTTTGAATCCCTGCTTTTTCTATGCTACTAGTACACCATACAAATACTTTTTTTTTTTTTGTCATAAAGGTTATCGCAATTAAAGCAAAATTTTGAAATTTGAGTTTATTTTGTTTTGGCCTTTCTTTGCCAAGAAAAAAAATCATTTCAGACTATAGGCATAGTAGCATATTTTGATGTTTAATGTAAGACTGCCCTTAAGAGCAATGGCTCAAGAAAATGCAAACCAAGCCCAGTTTTTATGACTTAGATGCTGGGGGCCAAGGACAGGGTAGAGAAGTTTTCAAAGCCAATCCAGTTATCAATGTTCTGGTGGATTCATATAAAGCAACTGTCAAAGTCAGTTAAAATTGGAAACGAGAATAGTCAGAGACCTACAAGCTCTATAATGTTTTGCTTTACGGTGATCTCTTCAAGCTGTGACACTGACATATTCCAACTCTTACTCTAAGACTAGAGGATTCCCTAGCACTATGCCTGAAA